>NC_136013.1:7718101-7965601 GCF_048128805.1 Centroberyx gerrardi | reverse complement strand
GCTTTCCCCTGGGGATGGAGCGCGAGTAGATGGAGACAGAGATGAGGATGGAAACCAGGGAACAAGGTACTCCTGTCCACATGCATATACATGCACACCCACCCACACACACACACACACACTTTTACTGTAGACTCACATGAACATACACGCCCGCACACGCTCCTGAACCCAGACCTAGAGATGTGTGCGTGAAAACAAACATCTCTCTACACGTACACACAGAATCACACGGGAAAACACACATATAAACACACACAGACGCACGCTCACACACCTATTTGTGCCCTTGCGCTATTTGTTCAAATGCAGAGAAAGGGGGACAAACAGTCCAGTGTATTTGAGCATGAGTGGGTTGATATGGTTGTGGCCTTACATGCATGAGTAAGACTGTACAGTACATGACTTTAATACCCTGCAGGCCTAGCAATGGTTACTAACACACTGACACAGTTATCAGACCAGACTAATTGGGTCTGGGACTGTGTGTGTGTGTATTTGTGTGTGGGAGACGTTTTATATATGCCTGTGTGTGAGTGATTGTGTGTTTGCGTGTTTGTGTGTGTGTGTGTGTGTGTGTGTGTGTGTGTGTCCATTCACGCATTTGTTAGGAACACATATGTCACGTAGTATGTTTGCCCCTTCTCCACTCTCTTACCTTTATCATTGTATCGTGTCAAATGTGTTTGCGTGCATGTAGATCCTTCATATATGCATGTGTGTATCTGTGAATATGTGTGAATATGTGTGTGTGTGTGTGTGTGTGTGTAGGATACTGTCCATAAATGCATGTAGGAGATCCTGCATATATCACTGCTGTCCTGTAAAAACCTTGTAACTCCGATCTTGGTGATTTTCATGTTTTAACTTCAGTTGAAGGATTTCATGCTCCTCTATGGGTTGAGGAAATTCTACCACCCTTGGTCTTATGAAACACTTTCAAAACCCATTGGACAAACTCAGAAATGCATCGTGGTCAAGCTAAAAACAAGGCTGGTTTTCTTATTTCCTGAAAAGCAGACATTTCGGAGATACAAGGTTTGCACTGGACAGCAACGTGTGTGTGTGTGTGTGTGCAACTGCCTGTGTGTGGTCGTGTCCCTTTTGTGCATTTGTTATGACCACAAATGTCACACGAGTGTCCCTGTCCCTCTCCGCTTTCTTTCTTACCTCTATCCCCGTATGTCTTCTGAAATGTATAAATATCTCTCCTGCCAGGGAAAACTGTCAGATGTGTCAGAGTTTTCTATGGAAGCTCTTGGCAGAGGATCACGCACTCATACAACCGTCTGACCCAGTTTCAGTCCTCACATCCTCACAGTTAAGATGCTGAGGGATATTATGCATGTCAGGGCACACACAAAAATACACAGACACGCAGGCGCAAACACAAACGTTTAGCTAACGCCGAAAATAGCATGCAGGCACGCACACACACACACACACACACACACACACACACTTCCCTTCACCAAATCTCCAAATAATTGCATACAAACACACAAATGTTTGAGTAAATTTGCACATCATGACACAGACTCACTGACAAATATTTGACCAAATCTGCAGATGGTTAGATACACTCACACATACGCAAACACACACACACACACACACATACACACACACACACACACACACACACACACACACTCACACAAATGTTTCACCAAATCGGCAAATAATCCAGTATGAAATTAAAAAAATACAGTCGCATCGTTAATCCAGTCTAAATCAGTCAGTCTGGGCGCATCAATTTAATGATGAATTAGAGCACTGCAGCACTGCGCTCATCTGTACCCATGACTGTGATCCATCCAATTCAACATCATCTACAAGCAGGAGACCAGACACATAGACTCTATCTGACTGTATCTGACTGTATCTGAATGTATCTGACTGTATCTGAATGTATCTGACTGTATCTGAATGTATCTGACTGTATCTGACTGTATCTGACTGTATCTGAATGTATCTGAATGTATCTGACTGTATCTGAATGTATCTGACTGTATCTGAATGTATCTGAATGTATCTGAATGTATCTGACTGTATCTGACTGTATCTGACTGTATCTGACTGTATCTGACTGTATCTGAATGTATCTGAATGTATCTGACTGTATCTGAATGTATCTGACTGTATCTGAATGTATCTGAATGTATCTGAATGTATCTGACTGTATCTGAATGTATCTGAATGTATCTGAATGTATCTGACTGTATCTGAATGTATCTGAATGTATCTGAATGTATCTGACTGTATCTGAATGTATCTGAATGTATCTGAATGTATCTGACTGTATCTGAATGTATCTGAATGTATCTGACTGTATCTGAATGTATCTGACTGTATCTGACTGTATCTGAATGTATCTGACTGTATCTGTCTGTATCTGAATGTATCTGACTGTATCTGAATGTATCTGACTGTATCTGACTGTATCTGACTGTATCTGACTGTATCTGAATGTATCTGACTGTATCTGTCTGTATCTGAATGTATCTGAATGTATCTGAATGTATCTGACTGTATCTGAATGTATCTGACTGTATCTGACTGTATCTGACTGTATCTGAATGTATCTGAATGTATCTGACTGTATCTGACTGTATCTGAATGTATCTGAATGTATCTGAATGTATCTGAATGTATCTGACTGTATCTGAATGTATCTGACTGTATCTGGGTACTTACTACCCTGCTAGTCCTCCTCCATCTCCTCATCCACCCAAAGATAATGAATGCTGACTAAAGGCTAAAAATCTTACATTGATTTATAATAATGGATAAGCTACAGAGTACACAAAGGCAAGGGAGCGAGCGAAGAATGGAGGAAGGCAGGAAGGAAGGGAAGAAAGACAGAGGGAAGAAAGGAATGAAGAGAGAGAATAAAAGAGGATAGAAGGGAGGAATGAAGGAAGGGAAGAAGGAAGCAAGGAAGGGAATGAAGGAAGGAAAGACAGAGGCAAGGAGGAAGGGAGGAAAGGAAGGAAGAGAGAAGGCAGAGAACAAGAGGAAGGAAGGAAGGAAGGAAGGGAGGAAGGAAGGAAATAACAGAAAGGAAGAAAGGAGGGGAAGGAAGACGTGAGAAGGGGAGGAAAGAAGGAAGGATGGAAGGAAGGTAGAGAATTAAAGAGGGAGGAAAGAATGAAAAAGAAAAGTGAAAAAGAAAGGAATGAAGGCAATGAAGGAAGGAAAGAGAGAGGCAAGGAGGAAGGGAGGAAAGGAAGGAAGGAAGAGAGAAGGCAGAGAACAAGAGGAAGGAAGGAAGGAAGGAAGGAAGGAAGGAAGGAGGGAAAGAAAGAAGGAAGGACGGAAGGCAATAACAGAAAGGAAGAAAGGAGGGGAAGGAAGACGTGAGAAGGGGAGCAAAGAAGGAAGGATGGAAGGAAGGTAGAGAATTAAAGAGGGAGGAAAGAATGAAAAAGAAAAGTGAAAAAGAAAGGAAGGAAGGACGTGAGAGACTAAAAGACGCAAGAAGGGAGGAATGAACGAGGGAAGGAGGGAAGGAGGGGAGGAAAAGAGAGAGCTCCCTGTCAAGTGTCAAGTGACTTTAGCGGTGAAAGAGACACAGAAATAAAAGAGCTGTCACTCCGCTGCGGCTCCCAGTTGAGAGTATGAATGGATCACTGACTCCACGCCCAAATTCACTGACCTGCATAACAGCCACCGATTAACACATTGTCACATCTGATGCCAACTTGATCAAGCACCAAGCGGGGGAAACTGTAGTGACGAGAGAGAGAGAGAGAGAGAGAGAGAGAGAGAGAGAGAGAGAGAGAGAGAACAGAAGAAAATAAGTGTATAGCGTCAATGCCTTGAGCCAAATATGAGATGAGAGAGAGACCGTGTATGTGTGTGTGTGTGTGTGTGTGTGCGTGTCTGGGGGTGGATGGATGCAGTGACGGGACGGTGACAGTAGGTGTGTAACTAATGATGTTGCCTTATAATGAGGCCGCCGCATCCGTTCACACACTCGCACGTTTCCATTACACGACCCTCATTACGCTCCTGTGGATTTATGGTACAGACTGTGTGTGTGCGTACGTCTGTGTGCGTGCGTGCGTGTGTGTGTGTGGGTGGGTATGTGTGCATATCCAAACGCTCAGCCAACGGACGGCCAGATGGAGAGAACAGTATTAAAAAGGATTCAGACGGAGACAAAACGCCCGTCTTACATTATTCATGTCTTGTTTAGCGTGCGCTATGAAGAGAATCCATTCTGCTGCCATGGAGAAAGGTAGAGAGGGAGACGGGAAGAAAGGAAAAACAGAGGTAGGACGAGGAAAAGAGCGGGGTGGGAAAAGAGAGAGGACTAGACAGAGGAGACAGAGAGAGGGAAAGAGAGAGAGAGAGAGTGAGACAGACAGGGAGAGAGATACATCGTTTTTTGATGTAGTACTTCAGTGAAACAGCTCATTAGAAAACAGAGGAAAAGATAAGTACAAAAACACTGAAAATTCTCCCGTTCCCACACCCATCCACCCACCTTCACACGCGATAACAGCAACATAACTGAGGACACAAAAACTCGACAGTGCCAGCAGCCCACAGAGGCACAATGGACATTTTAAGAAATACAGTGGGAAACAGAGATAGAGACAGGTACAGAGAGAGAGAGAGAGAGAGAGAGAGAGAGAGAGAGAGAGACAGTGAGAAAGCGAAAGAGAGTAAAGAGAACCATTTTGGCATTTTCCAGGATGGAGGCAACTCTTTATACTTGTTGTCCCTCAGGCCTCAATCTGCCTTTCAACTCCCTCCGTCAGTGCTTACTCTCTCTCTCTCTCTCTCTCTCTCCCTCTCTCTCTCTCTCTCTCTCTCTCATCCATTCACTTTCTCACCACCCCTCCCCTCCTGTGGATTTACACCCGCCTCCTCCAAATTTCACTCAGTTATTTTCATTTTGGGTAATTTTATTCTGGCGATGTTTATTCATGACCAAGGTTCTGAGAGAGAGATAAGAAGCCAAGTGCTGAGCTGGCCCCGAGGGCTGCGAGGGCTCCGAGTCAGTCTGCGCGCACACACACACACACACATACACACACACACACACACAAACACAACTTACTCACATGCAAACACGCACACAAACACAACTTACACGCACACAAACGGGCACAAGCCCACAAAACTCTTCACACATACCACATACCCACTGGCACGCAACACACAAGCACGTCTGCACACACACACTTACATGCACATGCACACACACAAATACATGCTGACATGCCCACGCTCCCACAAACACACAAACAAAGTCCTTTTTTTCGATTTCTCATCACGTACAAACTGAGTTTTTTTGTCCGTGAACGGCACCATCGTTATCAGATTGAGACGGCGCAGGCTGCTTCCATTGGCCGTTTCTGTTTGTGAAGGAGAAAATAATTTTTTTTAGAGATGTCAGTAGAAAAACAGGCCTGACCCTCATCTGTCAGCAGCGTTTATCATGATGTCATGACAGATACACACACACACACACACACACTGCACAGGGGAGACTGTTTCATTTCTTAAGCCCCCCTCCTACGCATAGTTGTGTTTATATGTTGCCTGCTCGTGCTTCTGTGTGTGTGTGTGTGTGTGTGTGTGTGTGTGTGTGTGTATGTGTGTGTGTGTGAGAGAATGTGTGCATGAAGTATGATCCATGTGCATGTCTTGATATGTGATTCATGTTTGACAGACGGATAGATGAGAACCTAGATGTTTGCATGTGTGAATATGTGTGTCTGTGTGTGTGTGTGTACATGTCAAGGTCTAGTGATGCAGAGTCAAAGAGAAAGGGAGAGGGGCTAGAGGGAGAAAGAGAAAGTGATATAAAGAAAGTGAGCACGAGAGAGAGAGAGAGAGAGAGAGAGAGAGAGAGAGAGAAAGAGAGAGAGTGAGGGCTTTGTCTCTCAGAGTGGGTTCAAATCCTTCTTATTCTCCCTGCACTTCCCAAATCTACTCAGCCAGTTTCCCATTTCTATACCTCTCTCTAAGTCCTCAGACAATACACACCAACCTGATCTCCTCTAGTGGGTCTCTCCTCCACCTGTTCCACCTTTCAAACCCCGTGCACAAGCCAGAGACACAGCATGAGCTTGTAGTCTGGCAGGGGGCCGCCTGCTAGTTCGATCACAACAGTAGAACTTCCTTCCCAAATCCCCTTCATGTACTGAAATAACCAGCCGAACAGCACTAACAATCTTCCCCTTGGTTCTTCCCTGGTTGCAGTTTTGCATAGTGACTGGGGAGATCATCCATTAAAGCAATACACCAGGTTTTGGGGAAATTTGGGGAAATTGTGTAAGTGTTGGACACCAAAATCATCCACTGTTCCCTGGAAGATCAATTACTCTGGTGATCCATGTTAATACTTTAGCATACACTGTTAATAGTAGATGACTAGCATTATCTCAAAAGTGAGAACAACTTGTATCAGTTTTGAAGATAAATGGTAAGTAATATTAAATATGCACCAAGTCTGGCAGTGATATGCAATATATTGGCAAGATTTACACAATAAAAATAACATGGGCTACTGTTTTGAACCTCCAGGGACTATTTTCCCTGTTTCCATAGCAAGTGGATGTGTTGGGCGATGGAAGACTGTGTACAGCTGAAACTCTCTGCACAGCAGATGTGGTCGCTCACCTGAAATAGTTCCAAAAATAAACCTCACTGCATCAGCTGCATTGAGTTAATGATTTTTCATTTTTAAAATGTATGACTCTACAGGCCATATAACAAAAACACTGACACCTTTTTTATTACTAAAAGGTCAGTGTTCTCACTTTTGAGATAACGCTAGTCGCCTACTATCACTTCACATAGTATATGGTAAAGTGTTGGTATGGAACACCATTACATCTATATGTATATGTAAGGTGTGATCCTCTTGTTTTGATGTGCTCTTCAGTCTAATCCACTCTGTAAAAGCACTATCATTTTGTTAACAAAAGATTTTACAGTTAGCCACTGTCATTTAAAAAGTTCCATAGTTTCTCTTAATATTGTACTATCAGTCATTTTGTAAGAGTAGGTGGCACGTAGCCTATTTCAAAGACATTTTCTCGCTATAGAATGTTTCCTATATTCAATCTTTGGAGAAATAAGGGTTAGGGTTAGGGAAAATGGAGGCAATGTTATTGGTAAGTCAGTTGTAGTTTCTTTTTACATTTTGAACTGAGTGAATTTAAAGTGGATTCACTCCAGCTCTAGTCTGTGGAATGGAAATAAAACCCCAGAGGTAGCAGTGGTGAGGGAAACAGAAACAAAGGAATTGACTACAGGAATATTCTAGCATTTATTAAAATAGAACAGAATATAATAGAGGTTATCACTCATGTAATTTCTTAGGTGTAATAAACTCCATGTGTAGAACTTCTGTCCCTGGTTCATTAAGGGCAGAGACACTGCACTGCACACACTATAAGAAGAGAGAACAGATGCAAGCACAAACCTCAGACTAAATTAGAAACACTAGACTGTGACCTCTCCTTTGTTATTTCTTGGTCCAGCAACCACAAATGTATTGGCAGATAGATTTTCAGATGGTTTTAGAAAATCCATTGGAAACCTGCAATGGCGAATTAACATTTGTCTGGAGCTCGAGCACCACCTGCTGGATATTGGGTGCAGGTGCATAATATATGGTCTCAGAATGAAGATTTGCAAGAATAATTTGGGCCAAACAGAAGATTAGTCTGATAATTGGCGAATTAAAAATATTTATAGCTAGATATAAATATATAAATGTATTTTTGCTGCTGTGATACATTCTGTATATTTTTGACAAAATTAAAAAAAATAAGAGCTCTCTAATTGTGCGTCAATCTCAGTTCAAGCAAAAACGCTGCTTTAGGCTAAAGCAATTTCAGCGACATAGCCTAAGGTTATTTATAACAGCGTGAAAACACTATTAAGGAGTCTTGAAGACTTCCCGCCACTAGATGGAGAAGTGGGACAGCGGAACTGGAAGAATGGTCCTTTCTCCTCTGTTTTGCAAAATTGGACTTGATCCCATTTCAGGCTGCACACCATTCTTCTGCAAGCCTGTTCGCTGTTAAAGCAGGCAGCCTGGTTCCTTGGACGTCATATGATAAGGCTGGAGGAGAGCCAGCAGGGCCCCCGTTTGGAGAGGAGGCCCCATATCTCAGTCAACGGCGCGCAGGGCCCCCTTTATCTCTATAAGGGAGGGAGGCGTATCCTTTTCCCTCTCCCACTCCCTGTACATACCACTCTGACTCTCACACCCATACATTAAATAGCCTACAACCTGCCTCAGACGACGCCCCTCACATGCTACAGCCTATGAGATTACCAGTGAGCGGGCGGAGATCCAAGCCAAGTCCGCCGTGCGTCTTTTTTCGCTCGAGAGGAAATCATTGGGGTCCTATTATTGTCGGGCAGAGCGCACGAGCTGCCCGCGGCATCACCTCGGCAATAACAGAAGGGGTGCCAGCCAGAAGAGGAGGAGGAGGAGGAGGAGGAGGAGGAGGAAGAGGAAGAGGAGAGGAAGGGGTGGCCGAGTATTGAGAATTGACGCTCAGAAATAAACAATTGCGACCGCGGAGGCAGAGACACGCTGTTTGGAAGACGTCTGCGGCGGGAAGAGAAAGGGATCTGCTACTGAGTAAGTCTTGATTTACAGTGTGGTGGTCACCCATGTATTCCTGTGGCTGACCTGGTTTTGGTGATTTGTCCAGCGCTGGTAGCAGCGGCGCAATATTCAAGCCTCCAGCCAGCAGCATCCTTTCACTCGGAGCGGGACGGAGGGATGGAGACAAAAACACTTGTTTGGCTTCTGACAGCGGCCACCTATAGGCTACTGGTGAAATCCCGTACTGTAAATATTGTGTGACGATCGTCGCATTATTATGGGCTTGCATCGTTAGGTTACAATTCGTAAACACACGAGGCGCAACATCATTAAAAGGGACATAAACGCCAGCGTTAAATAATAGGCCTATAATAAAGTCAACCGCTGGTTGTCTGATGAATTGTAGTGAAAATGCTGCATTATTGTGTCAGGTCAACATCATTTATTACATGCCCAGAGGCCCGCTGTACTGTACTCTCAATAGCCTATATACAGCCAGGCCGACAGGTGTAACAGGACGACATGTTTACGCGAATGCCTTTGATGATCCATCATGTAATATCGACCTGTTTTGCAAAGCAGAGTGTTTCAGGATGAGGGTCAGTCTGGCTGTTTTTTTTTTGCGTCGACGGTGAATTTGCAGTGGCGCCAGCCGTGACCGTGGCTGGGTGAGAGATGCTGGCTGGCTGTTTTCAGTACAGGCTGTGGAAGTGAGGGAGTGTGAGAGAGTAACAGGGTATTTCTATGGTGTGTTGTGATGTGAGCAGTCCGCTCCAACATGGCGCGCATGAGCTGATAAACCATGGCCATTACATACTCCTGTCTGGAATTCACACTGTGCAGCGGACCGGGGCAGTTTTCTAACCAGGCGGTTGGGTTTAGGAGTGGCAGAGCAGATACATCACTTAAAGCCCGAGTTTAGCTCATACAAAATTCAGCTTAGGTTACCATTAGTGATGTCACCTGGTCCCTCCATCCTCTGTCAGAGTGTCAGTAGGCCTATGTTTATATTCTGTATCTGTCTATGAAAAACCAATTCCATCCCTGCCTCTGAAAAAGAATAATATCAACTGGACCAATTCCATGACTTTTACAGTTTATTTTGCCTTTCCCTTTGATCACAGCAGGCATAGGCATGGAAACAAAAAGAATTTGGAAAGAGCATTGGACAGTGCGTATGTGTTTGTTCTCGTGTTCATTGTTTCTGCCATTCTCCTGGGTTTCTGTCCTGTGAACAGAAGGGACTTCTGTGGTCAGCGTCTTTGTTGACAAGACCAATAAGTTGCAATGACAATAATAAGAGTCCAGAAACACAACACACCCATTACATTTCAGAGGGATTGCATGTGGGATATCAAAGTACTGTAAGTCCTCCACTCTTTGGCTGTTTTCTTCAGCAAAATAACTGGAATGTCACCTGTTTGATTCCTGGACTTGCTGGGAAAATGTGGGCAGGGGAAAGTGAATGAGAAACACTCTGTCCTCCCTCAACAACTACTGCCAAGGTGATAGTGAGCAAGGCATTTCATCCCCTTTTGCTTCAGCGCAGCTACTCAATGGTCAACAGTACTGGATTGTGGTTGTACTGGGCAGCTTCCAGGTGTGAATGTGTCTAACTGCGTGAGTGTGAAGTGGGGCTGCTGAAAAACAGCAAACATGGTGAGCCAATTCTTTCTCATTATTAAATAAAGATGAAAAAAGTCTGGAGTTGGCTGCCTATTTATTTTTTATTCTAGTTAATCCTATGGACTGTGAAACATCTGTTATTTCACCCTTCACTATCAGCCACATCATCCAATCCAATCTGTTGTGATTTCTACCTCCGCCAAGGAGGTTATGTTTCCCTGTTGTTAGTCTATTAGTTGTCTATAAGTCTGTCAGCAGGATATCTCAAAAACGTATGAACGGATTTCCATGCAATTTGGTGGACAGATAGGCCTTGGGCCACGGAACAACTGATTCGATTTTGGTGGTGATCCGGATCTGGGATGTCCACCATTGGATGATTGTTGTTTAGCCGTAACCATGACACTAACAGACATAGAGACCTGATTCCAAATCCTGGGAATATGTTTGCAGGGTCAAGAGATCAATTTAACTTCAGCGCTGGCGGAGGTTTGCGCTCTCTGAGTGCCTTCTAGTTTGTTTCGTTTATGAAGGATAAAAGTCGCCATATTCTGTACTGGTGTCTTAGTCAAAGTCTTACCTAAACTTTACAGGTGTGTATAACATATTCTGTGTAGCAAGATGTACAAGACTATATTTTTCATCAAAAGTCATTGGCGGAAAAATGTGAAGACTCTCACTTTTAATGGAAGACATGGCCTGAACAATGTACAAAATATTAGACATACTGGCTCTTTCTTTGAAATAAAGTGACCAGGTGAATCAAAGGGAAAACTATGATCCCTTATTGAATTCCCTATTAAATCCACTGCAGTTATGAAGGGGAGGAGACCGCAATTCATGTAAATCAAAATTATAAAATTCAAGTGACAGTGACAGCATGTTGCATAGGGCACAAAGGAAAGTCAGATGACATCCTGTGTATTGCTAATTGTCTGCCATGTAGTTTGATTGTATGTATGACACATGCCATGTCCGCCATAGGCCTCAGCCACGCGGTGTGAGTGGAGGGTCTATCTCCGGTCGGCTGCTCTGTGTTGTGTCAGCTAGTCACAGCAGAGCTGACAGCTCTTGTCTTGTCCACCCAACCATCATTCACCATAGTGGCTCTGGACAGCCAGGTGTGTGACTGCGTGTGTGTTTGTATGGCTGTGTGTGTGTACGTGCACGTGTGTGTGCGGCTTTGTGTGTGTATTTATGTGCGTATGTCTTTGCTTGTCTGTGTGTATGTAGGAGAGAAAGAAAAATAGATTGAGATAGTGTGTTTGTGTGTGTGTGTGTGTGTGTGTGTGTGTGTGTGTGTGTGTGTGTGTGTTGTGTGATGACTGTAAATTGGCCTGGCAGGCTGTGCGCTGGCTTGGATCAGCTCTCACCAATAACCTAGATAGGGGAAACAGGCTAGTGACCGGAAGGCTATTGGTTCGTATCCCCAGACCAGCTGTGAAAATCTGGCTGTGAAATGTGAATGAGTAACGCTTTCCACTGCTGAAGCAACTAAAGTCAAAGTGCCCTTGAGCAAAGCTAATTGCTCCAGTGGAACTCCTCAGTGGCCAACACTGGGAGAAACTGGTTATACTGGGTGGGCAGATCCCAGATGTGAAAGTGTGTAACTGTGTGTGTGTGTGAATCAAATAATGGTTAAAAAAGCACATGATTTCCAAGAGAGAAAAGATACTAGTCAGTTCTTTGTAAGTGTTGCAACTTGTGTGATAACTCTGTAACACCCATTGGTACATTTTAAATGTTGAAAATGTTAAAATGCATGGCGTTCTTGTTGCTGATATTAATGCAAAGAAGTCAATTTGTTACAAGTCTATTGTACAGCTCAGAGTTTTCTCCCCGTTCGCTTATCTGTGAAGTCGCACCGACACGCAGACATTATTGGAAAAGTGATAACACCCCATATTATTTCCAGGGGGATAAAGGTACATTTTCCAGCTTGAAAGTGATAGCTCTAATATTTTAATTATAAGAGAGCACTAGCACCATTATGGCATAATTGCTAGCTTTTCTGTGGCATGACTGGTTGGTACAGTGTTATTATTACATGACCGCAGGCACCTCATGGGTTCACGTCGTGCCCCGAGCAAGTAGCCCTGAGAGTGATGGATATTGCTAATTGCTCCGACTGACCTTGCTGTCATTAAGAACATTACACCATTTATGCAGTGAAATCAGATTAGTAAGCTAATTGTGGAAAATGGAATCATGTGCGTTACAGAATCCCTTACACTCGGTTACTGTCTTGTGCCGAAAGCTTGTTAGGTAAAAGAGAAAGTCGAACTGAAAGCTTGCTCAGCACGTAAACTGATAAGGAGTAACATCTGGGCAGATAGCAGAAATGTGAAGTATTATTAGATAATATGATGCAATCTGCCTCGCCCTCCCTCCCTCTCTCTCTCCATATTTTTTTCTCTCCTTCTATAAATCTCTATCTCCTCTCTCCCTCATTGATGTCATTTTTTCTCTTCTCCTTCTCCTGACTTTCTTCCTGTGCAGACCCCCTCCTTGCTGCTTCGTCATGACAGATAAGGCAAGAGAGGATTTGTTGTTTTTTTCACTGTCTCCTCAGCAGATAGTCGTTTTTCTGATAAACTATGTCATTTTTAGCCACTAAGCCCTTTTAATCTCAGAGGAAAATGTGCTCAGACAGTACGTGTTTGTGTGCTCTTAATGCGCCACCTCCTGAAGCACACAGACACACACACACACACACAGACACACACACACACATACACACACACACACTCATATGATGATCATCAGTGTTGCTGCAGAGATAAGATCAAAAGCACTATTGATAAGAGGCAGAGAGGGATCCATCCATCTGTGTACACTGTAGATAACCTGAACCTAAAACACACACACACACACACACACACCAAACACACATCTGGCTTGAGGCGGAGGAGGAGAATGAATATTGGGTCTTGTCCCTCAGTGAATCAAACAAAGCATTTTGTAATCCCAGAAGAGATGGGATAGATATTGGACAAACATGCTGCACATATACTTAGCGTAAACAATTCCTGAGCCTCTTGAGAGCCTTAAGTGGGGATTGGGATCTTGCCATAAGGCAAGGCACCTATTTGCCCTAATGGTTCCTGTGTTAACATTGATAGGCCGGTCCAGTAATGCAAGGCCATAGGCTTCCTATATCCGGATATACAGTTTGCTGACTGACCAGAGAGAGCACCAGGACGAGGAGTCTGGCCTCTGTGGAAATGGACTGTCTGTAAACATCAAAGCAATGCCTTTAGCAAGTCATGTCGATGTTAATGCTGTTACTCTGTTTTGGCACAAGGATGAAGGCTGGGGTGAATTTCAGTCCTGAGGACCATTACCTTTTTGCTACTCACTCTGGTTTAACTTCCCTAACTTCTTGAAATACCATTAAGCCTTGATACTGAGAGATGCAGTCGTGGCATTTTATTATCGTAATAAACATTTCAATGATAGATTCTTGTATGTGATCCGACGATCAGAGCGTTTGCGTTTTGTTGCGATGCCTATACAATATCCATAAATGTCATTCTAATTACAATTTTACAATAGACACATACTGTAGAACTCCAGTTGCTCCAGTGGAGCTGTTTGGTGGTGTAGAAGACTTCCCAGATGGATGTGTGGACCTGTATGGATGTGAGGGCTGGTGTTGTGAGGAGGGAGATCGGCCTTCACCTGGAGTGCCAGAATTCAACCCTCTGTGTTGGCCAGCATCCACCTTGCTGAAGTGTCCTATAGGGGTGCAGGGGTGCTGCTCTGTCGACGACCCTGTGCTCTGACCTCCTTGTGGAGGTGGTAAACAAAAAAATCTTCCCTCCGGGGATCATTAAAGTATCACAAGAGCATGTGGGATGAATACATTTAAAAAAGAAAAAACTTGCTTGGACAGAAACCATTTGCTGGGGCTTGTAAAATCTCAGTTCCTTAATAATATCAGCCTGTAATATCAGGCTGTAAACTTTTACATTTTATAAGTTTCAGTGGGCGTCTTACTTTCGGTTTGTGCTTGTAAACAAGAAGAAGTAAGATACCGCTCCGGGTCACTACATGTCCGATTTCTGTGTTCTCTCCAAAATAAATATTTTCAAAAATAATGTTCTCTGCGGTTACGTTAGGACTCGCCTTCTGTCAGTCACAACCCAATCAAGTCAACGTGCAAACCAAAGCAAGGCATTTCCCCTAGCTATAGTCCGTCAAATTAAATGGAAATTAAAGCTCGATTTTACTCAATTAGGGCTTAAAATTGGCACCCTCTTCTTTACTGGGAGTACTGGAATATTTAGACAACAAAGGAAAAATAGCAAATATCTCAAAACGTGATAAAAAAGCACTGGGAAACGATCTACAATGATGTAAAACAGTAAGGGGGTGCAGGAAATGAAGAAAAACTCCAATCACAGTGGAATTGTCCTTTGACCTGCTGCACCACGTCCTGTTGTGTCACGCTGACAACTGGGACAAAGTAAGACGTCAGAACTCACACACACACACACACTCTTCGTCTCTCCCCACGTGTCTCACTGTGTGTGTGGCTTCTCATTTGACACGGGTGTTACACAGTATTCCCCCCCGTCTTTCTCCTCTCACTGACTGAGCTGTTATCTGTGGGCGACCTGTGGGGGGGCCGGAGCTTTGCCCTCTGACCCCCGGCGCACTAACATGTGACCTCAGCGGACGTCCTCCAGTTTTTATTGGCATCACGGCGTTTACGTTTGGCAGGGTCTGTATCGTGTCTCAAAGACTGAAGGATGTAGTGGTGTGTGCGGTAGTGGTGGTGTGTGCTGGCCTGGGATTCGTATGTGTGTGTGTGTGTGTGTGTGTGGCCTAGGGGAATGGCAGGGAGGAGTATTATTGTCCCTGTGCTCTTTTGGCCCAAAGGAAGGAAGAGGGGGAAGTGGCGAGTAGAGAGAAGGAGAGAGAAGTGCCACTCCAAGACTGTGAGTGTGAAAGGGATTTGAGATTAGTTTCCTCCTCCAGAGTCTCTCAGTTTTCTAATGCAGGGCCCGGGTCATTAGAGCTCGAGAGAGAGTCATTTTCCACAGTCCTCATTCTTTCTGAAGAGGAAAGGTTTTTGTGCCAGACAATGTTGTGTGTGTGTGTGTGTGTGTGTGTGCACTTGTTAATTTCTGTGGGTCTGTTTGCATGACCTCGCCTCTCTTTCTCTCATCTTCTCTGTCTCTCCACTTAACACTATCTAATAAAGCACAAATGCCATGAAAACAATCTCTATATAAGTGTGAGTGTGTGTGTTGTCAGTCTGTGTTTTGGTGTGTTGATTAATGTGTGATGAAAAAGTCATGTTGCTATTATTTAAATGAAAATTGTAATTGCAACTTGAACTGCGATATGATAAACACTTGACTTAACACATTTTATTTCCTTGTCACAAGGCTAGAAGCACAGATTCAGAGGTCTACTATAAATAGATCATTAGAATGAAAATGCAAGTATTATATAATTGAAACCATTTGGGCTATTTTCAGGTTAATTTACTGTAAATGTACTGTAAAATACAGCTGTCACTTGACATGAGGGAGAATGGATAGTGTAAAATGAAAGCAATCCTTCTCTCCTCCGCCCTTCTTCTATCTATCCTCTCACTCCAACTGTTAGACGCTGCCTCTCTGGCTTCTGATTGGTTAACAATTTAGTCTCTAATTGGCCAAATAGTCAACATCATCTCTGTACAGTGCATGGGCAGAGTGTGATTCTCCGACAGCATGTTAAAATCGAAATTTCAATGTTCAAATCGCAATTTCACTTTTAATTTGATTAACTGCACAGCCCTAGTGTGTGTGTGTGTATTTGTGTTCATGACTGTGTGCCTTAATGAATGTCTGTTTGTGTGTCGGATGTCCTGTTGGCTCGTCGAGCCAAGGCACATCCCATGCAGTCGTAATGTAGGTCTGAGAGCAGCTCAGGTCATTCCGTGTCTCATGTCCTCTCTCCCATCTTTTGCTCCACTGTTTACTATCTAATGAAGAAGAAATGCCATAAAAACAACCTTAAAAAATGTGTGTGTCTGTGTACGTGTGTGTGTGGGTGGCAGGATCAAAATATATCACCATGCTATGGTGTCCAAATCCAAGTTGTTGTGGTGTTTGTTTAAGATAATCCTAGATTAGTGGTGATGAGACCTGATCTAATCTGGCACTACATCCAACACATCCTGCAGACAGATAGATTGAAGAGTCTTGGCTTTCCCAGAGAAACACAGTGTGACTAGTCTCATGTACAGATCAGTACATCATGTACTGCTGACTGCTCCACTCCTAGACTGTGTCACATAAATAATGAATACAATGTTTCTTATCAGGCTTTTCAGACCATATGAGTGCAATCGGCTGTGACAATCTCTTTTCTTTTACGAAAACAACTTTTAAAAGTTTAAAAAGTTTTGTTTCAGGTTCAGACTTCAGACTTTTTTGTGACCTCAGATATGTATTTTGCCCTGACCAACCAACATAGATCTATTTAGTAGTATTTCCCCCGGACAAGTATCTTTGCAAGGTGAAAAGGCATCTGAAACAACATTTAAAACTATGTAACACTAAAACTCTTCATTAAAACCAACACTAAAGACATTATTTTAGGTGGGATTGCATCTCCTTCAGGTGAGATGCTATTCACCTTGGAAGAGAGATTGTTTAATCCTTAGGTCAACACAATATCCATAAACAAAGATGTCTGACACTCTTTAAGCATACAGTTAATCTGTTTAGGGCATTTCAGTCTGGATAGTGAGTGTGTAAAGTGGCTCCTGGGGCCAGAGGACCATGAGTACAGTGCGGTCAGAAGAGAGGATGCTGGTTCTCTATGCAGGGAGTTAATGTGTTCCTGGAAGTGCTACAGCAGCAATGTGCCCAACAGGGAATACAGATAGTCATTAGTTTCCCTGACCTCTCAATGCTGAACACCTGCCTAGAAACACTGGGAAAAAACAGCCTTAGTTTTAGTCTACTGCCTGCCTGTCTGTCTGTAGATCTGCCTGCCTGTTAGACTGCTTCCTCTCTCAGTCAGTATTCCTGTCTGACTGTCGTTGTCGGTCTATTTATCTATCTGTCTCCATTTGTCTCTGCTTGCCTGTCTGTGACTGCCTGCCTGCCTGCCTTCCTTTCTCCATCATAAATGTGATTACTGTTGTAGCTATGCTATAAAGATGTCTGCTTTCACGTCATGCCTGTTTGTCCCGTCTGTCTGACTGGTGTAATTCATGAGGGAGACAGCAGGACCAAGTGCCCCCGATGGTCCTACAAGCTAGACTGATTTCTTTCAATACAGCTTAAAAATTCATCACAGCAGTAGCCTAGAGGTTAGAGAAGCGGGCTTGTGATGAAAGGTCACTGGTTCGAAAATCTGGAAAAATCGAGAGGGAAACACTCTCTCTTCCCTCAACAGCTCTACTGTTGAGGGAAGAGAAAGGCACTTAACCCCCCAGTTTCTCCAGTGGAAAAGCTC
The DNA here is from genome assembly GCF_048128805.1 of Centroberyx gerrardi. Taxonomy (NCBI): domain Eukaryota; kingdom Metazoa; phylum Chordata; class Actinopteri; order Beryciformes; family Berycidae; genus Centroberyx; species Centroberyx gerrardi. Next base: position 7,947,924 of record NC_136013.1, on the reverse strand, counting down.
AGTGGCCAACAGTGGAAGAAAGTGGTTATACTGGGCAGCTCCTAGGTGTGAATGTGAGTAACTGTATGAATGTGAAGCAGTGTGTCACTGGAAAAGAGTAAGTGCCGCTCAGTCAACTTTTCCTGCATAAGGTTAAAAAAAAAACTGCAAAAAGACTGCATTAGTTGTAATTTATGCATAGGACACGTTCTCTGCAGCGTTCCCACAAAGAAAATTATCGTGGGCGATGTTAAAAATGGCCCCAAAAGTTCCTGCAATTTTCACAGTGAATGAATCCAACAAACATAATTGACAATAGAATAAAATGTGACATGCCGCCTGAAAGCTGCCTGCCTCCAGTCTCCATGTGTTTCGTTAGCTCGCTGTAGCTGAGCTGTGGGTGTGTGCTGCCTCATCTCTGCTGAAGCTCCCAGCGACCTTTCCCAGGTCAGGACGGTCAGTCCGCTAATGACAACAGAGTTCAGCCGCTGCTTCCAGGCCTCCCTCATGCCACTGATGGACTGATCCAGATAGGTTCCACAGTGCAGAGTCAGCTGAAACTGCCCTGTCTCCACTGTACCCAGGGGGCTGGGGGGGGATGAGGAGATGGATTTAGGGAGAAAATAGGTAAAAGGCACCGTCAGCACACTTGTCAAAAGTATACCAGAATGAATGTCTTGACAAAATAATTCAATTTACGAACAAAAACCGATCAGGTAGATGATTCACTTCTGATTTTGGCACTCTATTTTTTTTATAATTTAGTTATAACTGCACATTAGTCCAGGTGTATTTTGTGTATAGACACTGCTTTCATCTTATGTTTAGGCTGATTTTACTCTAAGCATCTCCAATCTTTTTCTTCTTCTTGTTTGTGCTGGAGAGATGAGAAAGGAGAAGTTGAGAAAGAATGTGCCTGTATGTGTGGGTGTGTGTGTGTGTGTGTGTGTGTGTGGTTGTGGTTTTATTTTTCTCCGAAGGGTCTCCATGTGATGGTGGTGTGGCTTGGTGGGACAGCAGTGGGGTGTGTTTGTGTACATGCGCAGGCAAACGTGAAATGTGCGCATGAACTCTCTGTGCTACGGACAGTTCGCCCCTGAGCCTTTCACAAGTCCAACAGCCTCACTGATAACTAACAAGCATAAAGGAAAATTTATATGCCAGTTAATTTTTTTTGACAAGGACCAGTGTTGTTGCGCTGTATGCTCTACCTCCCTTGCAGCAAGGTCTAGCGAGGACGGATGTTATTTATCGTTCCGCCTTAGTTGTATTTCTCTCCCAGCTCGAGTTTTATGACTACTTGGTCGGTAAATGATGCATGCAGATTCAAACGGTGGCAGCGGGTGTCCAGGCCGCTCATCAGCAGGAGTGACATGCTCAAACCGTATCATGCTGTAGAGTTGTTTGCCGTAGCTCTTTTGTAAGAGTCTGGTTTGGACCAGAGTAAGGAAATGAGGATCCCATATGTGTTGTGATTCAGTTTCAGCTCAGTTCAGTCACGGCTGGGGAAGGCATGCGGCCGCTGAGATGTTGCGGCCACCACCTCCGCTGCTCTATAGAAAACACAAGGGTGGAATTCTTTCACAGCCACAAAAACAGCATCACCGTGCCGCAAGCAGCTTGAGACACAACTCATCGGAGGTCCGTTTGTTTTCCGAGTTGAGCAACCAAAATAATTTGACGCCAATCGTCGGTGTGTTGATACAGAATATCTGGCTCAACTTTTGGGCTACATTGAGAAACCGGTCACATTATAATGTTTCTAGAAGTTCCTGCTATCACAGCAGTCTCTCAAAGAAATTCTCATTCAACATTAGTCAAAACTACGAAAAACTGGTTGCCGCTCCCATTAAAGTTCATGCATTTCCATTCATTTTGCGATTTATCTTTCATTTTGTTACTGATACTTTACTTGCTCCAGGGTTTATGAATAATTTTCTGCAAGGGCTAGATAATGTCAGCTGTTAATTGCATCCACAAAAAAAAGAAATACAAAAAAATACATAATTGGAAGTAAAAAGTATATGGTTTTTGAGGGACCCTAAAGCAACAATAGCTTCGTCCCGTGTCAGCAGAGCAGCAGCAGTAGCAGGAGCAGTCCTTCCCCTCTGGCTGCGTCCATTCTCCATCCTGGAGCTCTGGAACCTATTAGAGCAGGAATCTCCAGCAGCGCTCTGCTAGCACATTAGCATGCCTTCACTGACTCTCACTGACAGGGGAGAGACACCGACTTAGCGCTAACAGACAGACATTTAACCACAGTCGCTGGGAAGTCACCGGGACGGTAAATGGCCGGTGAGCGAACGCTACAAGGAATGTTGTTTGTCACTAAGGTCAGTGTGGCCTCTGATGTCAGCGGTAAAGTGTGGTTATAACCTCTCTCTCTCTCTCTCTCTCTCTCTCTCTCTCTCTCTCTCTCTCTCTCTCTCTCTCTCTCTCTCTCTCTCTCTCTCTCTCTCTCTCTCTCTCTCTCTCTCTCTCTCTCTCTCTCTCTCTCTCTCTCTCTCTCTCTCTCAGGATGGCTGAGGTGTCACAACAGGAGAGACTCCAGGCCATCGCTGTAAGTTATTTCTACACACACACACACACACACACACATACAGTACATGCACACACACAGACACACACATTCTCTCTCTCTCTACCTCACAATTTCTCTCTCTCTCACACACACACACACACACATAGGGGCACATTGATGGCTTTAGAAACAACAAATCATCGCTCCATGTCAGGCCCTGACCGCCAGTCTTAATGACTCTCAACCTTTTAGACCCCATCTCCTCTACCCATTAGTGGCCATAGGAAGCAGTAATGCACTAGATAGATACAGCTTTCTCACTCCCTTTCTCTCTGTCTCTGCGTCTCTCTGTGTCTGTCTCATCCTCTCTTTCCCCTAACTCTATTCAGTATTTTATGCAAATTGTGATTTATTGCAGTGTTTCCCATACCCACCCAGGTGAATTAACAGCCCGCCAAGTAATTTTTTGTTTTGGATTCATTTCGGGTGCCGTGATGCGTGAAGCTGGTGGTTCTCGCTGGTGCCATTTTCAAACAATCAAGACTTAATGCTGCCAAGTGCTTAAAGTGTGTTAGTGAACAATAACCATAATTAATTGCACATATGACACAGCGCATCTGTTGTTAAAAGTTGCAAAGCGTCAGTGAAACTTTTAATCTGTAACGCCATGCATTAGCCACTAAAATGAAGGTTTTTAACTTTTTTTCTAAGAGAAGAGAGCCTTGGATTTGTTTCTCTCCATTGAACTCTGAACCACCCCAACTTCTAGTGAGCACCTCTCTACCACACACTGAAGACAAGGCAGCATTCCTCCTCTGAGCCAATTTGAGTGACAGTTTGAAATGTAGCCTAAGTAAAAAAAGTATCATGATCAGCTAATGTTGCAATGCCAATAGCTTATGTTAGATTGAGAGACTTTAGTGCCTGAAAAAATATGATTTACTGGGTTCGCTAAATGAAACGTCAGTAACAAGTTGTCATTAACCCCCCCACCCCACCCTCCACCCCCACCCCCACCCAACAGCATCGAAGCACATTGCCAACCTGTGGGAAACACTGGTACTGAATCAGAAAAGCTGAATGGATCTGACAAAATGTAATAAAATTTCATCAACATCACAAAAAAGTTTTTACACTTTGTTTTCAACAAAGAACTTAGAAGAAAAATAGTGATGGAAACACATCTGCCGAACAAATTAGCTGACACACTAAAGAAGAATAAAAACTTGACCAACAATCAATTCTTGGAATCTCTCGCTCTACTTCTCTCTTAACACACACTCACTTAGACACACCATGCCATTACATTGGATCATACATAGTGCACTCTCCAATGATCATATGCAATCAGTTCTACTGTTAATGACATAGTGTGGCTCTCTTGGAAAACTTCTGCTTCATAATGTGCTTAGCATTAATGTGTCCACTTCAATGGTGAGATGCATGCAATCTAATCATAAGTTGTGTGTGTGTTTATGTTTGTGTTTATGTTTGTGTGTGTGTGTGTGTTTGTGGTAACAGGAGAAAAGGAAGAAGCAGACAGAGATTGAGAACAAGAGGAGGCAGCTGGATGATGACCGACGACAACTCCAACATCTCAAGGTACATACACACACACACACACACACACATACACACACGCGTATGGCACATGCCCTGTTTATACGACTATACTTGAGATGATTCCGCATTATCTTACATCCATTTTCCAAGTCCTAACCCTTGACGCTGCACTAGGCAACTTTGCATGTTGGCGGCGCCAAATGTCAGCGAGAGGTAACTGTTTGAGAAATTTGTACTTCAATACCTAGAAATCATGTGACATGACATCAGCTAACTGCACACAGCACGCTCATGTTTACCAACCTGACTGGTCTATGTTGCTTTATACCAAAGGGATGAGAGAGGAAAAAGATCTAACGTTGGTGAGTCCAGCTTTCTCTGGACGGGGCGCTGCTCTCTGCTGTTTAGGAGACGCTTAAGTTTTGATTCGTCAAAGTTTTGAAGTGTACATACCCAAAACCAGAATTCAATTTGGGCAAGCAGGGGAAATCTACTGGGTGGAACACACTTCTCTATTGCAGCCCCATGTTGTGATTTAGGCTGCTATAACCCTAACCATTAACTTCAACCAAACCCTAATTCTAGCCAAGACCCTGACCCTAAGATAACCTTTTCTGTTTTGAATACCAACAGTAAGTCAGTGTGTTTTCGGGTAATCACACCGCACTTGTTAGGCACTTCACACACACCCACACAACAACACAAGCCTCAGCAACTCCTTTCTGATCTATCAGTCCCACAGAATGAGATACTCCCCAACTGCTGCTGTCACGGAATGTTCAGAACGGACAGCAGATAACACCAGTAGCTCCTCCACATGCTGTTTATACACACACACACACACACACACACACACACAAACATACGTATCCACATACACTCACACAGACACACACATTCAAATATGCATGCGTGCATATACACACACACACACACATATCAGAGCCAAGGCTTTTGTCAGCGTGTGTGTCAGCACTATCAAAGCTATTTCAGCTCTGGACAATTCAGCTGGTCAGAGATAAGAGCAAAGGTTGTGGTTATGCGCTTGCGTGTGTGTGTGTGTGTGTGTGTGTGTGTGTGTTTGGCAATAGTGCCTGTGACCTGCACTATTGCCCTTGCGTGCTCCCACTTTTCTATTTTCAGAGCAAACCTTTGTGTGCGTGTGTGTGTGTGTGTGTGTGTGTGTGTGTGTTCGCGTTACTCCACAAAAGAACATAGAAGCCTCAGACAATGCAGAGGGATCAGGCAGAGGAAACAGATTTTTGTCCCACTCCCACCAACAGGAAACTGCTCTTACACCCACCGCACCCCGCTTTCGTCTGATACACACACACACGCACGCACACACGCACACACACACACACAGAGGGGAAGTGTAGTCACACAGTACAGGAGCATTAGAAGGCTCTTTGTGCAAACCGCAGCAAGTATTCCTTTTCCAGAGGCAGTGTTCATGTGGAAAACCCAATAAATGTCTTCATTTACACCACATTTTTTATAGGTGTGTACCTGCCCCACTATTAAACCACACAAATACAGGATCATACACACACACACACACACACATACTCACACAGTGCAAACGGAGGTGAGGTACTATAATGTTGTTAACACAGCACACAGTAATAGGGTTCTGTTTTTAATTAGTGAGCCATGTTATATATGATTATGCAAGCAGCAGCCTGCAGTCCTTCTATTTAAAACCTATGAGCATCAACATGCTATACTGTCTAAACACAGAAAACACACACACACACACACACACACACACACACACACACACTTCATAGAGAAGCATATGATGAGGTCTGTTCCAAAATGAGATACTGACCATTACTTACTATAACATTAAGTGATAGCACAACATTAGAACAGATTATATGGTACTTTTTTTAAATGGTAGTTAAGTCATTGGTTGACAAAATGGTAACAGTTATACTGGATCAACCATATTTTAGAGATACTGAATTATGATTTTCAGGTAATGATTTCTTTTCCAAATGGATATAGTGTTTTTGAATAGGACTCTAAAGAAAGAAGCACCATGAATTTTGAACTCCTAAAGATTCTATCTCTGCCACTGATCAGTGTGTGTGCGTGTGTGTGTGCGTGTGTGTGTGTGTGTGTGTGTGTGCATACGTGTGCATCACAGTTCCGCCCATTGTCTGCTACGTTAGCAGCTTTTACTCCAAAGAACAATGGAACAGACGTAGCTTCAGCGCTCTGGCTTTACGACTGTTCGTGCAGACTAATGTGCGCGCGCGTGTGTGTGTGTGTGTGTGTGCAAGTGAGTGTGTGTGCGTGCATGTGTTTGCGTGCGCATGAGCGAGTACATTAAGTGATGTCAGACTTTGGGGTAGGGTGTGGTGAGAGAGCGAGCAAGACTGAGAGAGACAGGAGAGAGAGAGAGAGAAAGAAAGAGAGAGAGACAGAGTTGGATTCAATGCCCAAGAGACCATGCAGGGCTGGGGTATTTCAGAGTGTTGAATTACACCGTGTGTGTGCGTGTGTGTGTGTGTGTGTGTGTGTGTGTTGCAGCTGGGCGTCTGGAGCTGAACCATGTACTCCATGCACTCCTGGAGAGAGTGAGAGTCGAAACACAAGTGCAGACAGTCAAACAGATAAACAGAGATAGAAACCGAGGAAGATTCACATGGACAGTTACAACCCCATTCAATTCAAAGAGCACAAAGCGAAAAGTTCATGAACTTTATGATGGATAGAGATGCATACAGGCGAGAGGAAGGGGCGGGGGCCGGGTTGGAGGAGAAAAAAAAAAAAAGAAACCGGGAGGGGGAGTTTTGCTTTGGAAATTCTTGTTGCATCACTGGAGAGGAATTCACATGAAGCACAGGTCCAGATTTTCAGACGGACTCGTGGAAACAAGAGATTTTCTAGCACTTTTCCATATGGCCAGTCAGGGTTGTCTTTCGCTGCACAGTCTAGCAGCTGCGAATAAAACACATTGTTGCTGTTCACCTCCAAGCATGCCAAATATTTGCTTCGATATTAGCTTATCTACTGAAAAGGAGAGAATGGAGCCGGAGAGCGGCAAAGATAAAGATACAAGGACATTTGGCAATTGATGGAAGAAATAAAGATAGATTGAAGAAAGAGGTAGAGATGCAGATGTGGAAAGAAAGAGAAGTTTCGCATACCATTTTATTCTTCTGATCTTGTTTATTTTAATCAATATTTGTGAGCATGAGAAATTTCAGAGTTTCTCCGCTGACAATAAAAGCAAGGCTGACTAATTCAGTTTGCATGAACTTTTACGTTCAAATGAGCTTTTTCTCATAATAGCCCCGGCTAACAGAACCAAAAAGTCCAATAGGGACTCTCAACTTGTCCATGAAGGTACTCTCTGATTCACTGTCAAGCTCCAGGAGGTGTTGTTTGATGCCTTTTAAGATTAGATGTTGCCGTTTTTATCTTCCAGAGAGACTTATCTAGACTTAACTTCCATGCTCATTCGAGTACAATAGGCTAATTCTATTTTAGGGTGGATTTTCTGCTCAAACCCGGAGGCCTAGGTGCCCTGGCAGGGTGCCGTACTCCACTTGGCGAACGAGTTGGCAGCGGAGGTGAAGTGTTTGACAGAGTCATTGAGTGGCAGCAGTCAAGAGGAGTGCTGGACGCACTCACTGGCAGATTTAGTTTTAGATCGGCTAAAGGGCTCGCCCATTCTGTCTCTGTGAAAGTGCCGCTAATCTCTCCTGAAACAAGTCACACTGAAGTCCAAGTGAGGAAGGGTGATGGTGCTCTGCAGTTTAGGGGATTGAAGTACCGCTAATAAATTCAATTAACTGCTCCCCCTAAATGAGAAGAGCAGCATGAGCAAAGGTCCTCTACGTGTGGAAGTTCCTATTATTATGGCACACACACACACACACACACAGGGACAACTATGGTGAACTGCATCCCTCTTTTTAGCACGTAAAACTGAATGTGTATAATGGAATAACAAAATGCTAATTTATCGCCATTGTTAATTTACAGAAAAGTGAAATAAAACAACTAACTTACCTAACTACTTTTCCCCTTGTTCAATCTGAACGAGTCACCCATTGATCCTCTCTATATCTGTTATGTCCCCATGCAGTCGAAGGCGCTGAGGGAGCGCTGGTTGTTGGATGGAGCTCCAGAGGAGGAGGAGACTCAGAAGCGTCTGCAGGAGGACGAGGTGAAGACCAAACTCCTGGAGCAGGTCATCCTCAGGTCAGTATCCAAAACGCCTGCAGGGAATCGCTCCAGGACCGCGGCTTCAGGATGATACTCAAGATGACACATGAGCAGCCAGTCAGCAGCTTTTTGTATAATATTGTAATATTGCCTTCAGCCAGAATTTGGATTGGCAAATGGGACAGAATCATTGTGGATAACATGGTTGGCTACAAGAAGAGATTTTAAGTGCAATTTTGAAAAAAAATGCTCTTGGTCAGGGTTAGTTAGGTTAAGGTTAATCTACTTTGCCTCATAATGTTGCCTGTGTATCACAGTCTCTATGGTGTAAAGGAATTACTGATTAAAGTAAGCGCTCTTCTCTAATGAGTGTGTGTGTGTGTGTGTGTGTGTGTGTGTGTGTGTGTGTTGTTTCTGAGCCAGGCTGGAGCAGGAGATTGAGGAACTGGAGACAGGCGCGCCAGCCAATCAGGGCGTGGCCAAAGAAAATGGAGGTAAGTTCGGTACCCATGGCAACATAAGATCACACTGGAAACCATGGAAACACAGCCTGGACAACTGAGTCAGAGGGATAGAGGTTCGGCGAGCCAATAATGGGCTCTGCACTTGATGTATCAAATCTTTCCTCTCATCCGGAGGTCATTAAAACAATATTTCCTTTCTTTCTTTGTCTCTCTGACTTACTCTGGCCACCCTCTTCTCTCTTTTTCGCGCCCCCTCCATCCCGCCTGTGGTGCCCCGCTGCCCCCTACAGGAGAGAACGGAGTAGTGCAGCCCTCTGGTCAGACTCCCAGGCGAGAGGTGACGGGGATCGAGGCCAAGCTGCTGGGCCCCAGCCCCGACCAGGCGAGCGCCGACAACCCCGTCACCCTGGTGTTCATGGGATACAAGACCGTCGAGGAGGAGCAGGAGAACCGCACCGCCCTGGGAATGGAGGGGGTGGACGGCAACGTCAAGGCCGAGTTCGTGGTCATCGAGGACGGGGAGGGGAAGGCCGGAGGAGAGGGGGCCACAGAAGAGCAGGCTCCACCCAACGGCAGCATGGCGGAGAAGGAGAAGGCCAACGGGGGAGGGGAGGAGGGAGAGAAGGATAAGGAGAAGAAACAGACCTGCAAATGCTGCACGGTCATGTGAGTCATGTGTGTGTGTGTGTGTATGCATGTATGTATGTATGTATGTATGCCTGAGTGCACGCCAGCCCCTGTGTGGGCATGTGTACAGTTGTGTGTGTCTGTACTTGCAAGTGTGTGTGTGTGTGTGTGTGTGTGTGTGTGTGTGTGTGTGTAACTATGTGTCTGTGTGGGAGTGTGTGTATCAGGACTGGAAAAAAACAACAGAAGTACAGTTACACAGCCAAGATATCAACAAAGAAAGCCAATACAGCAGCTTCAGCCACAACAACAAGAACCACAAAGACTCATAAGTACACTTTACTCTGTATACTTTCTCTGATATGTATTTTACTTTTGATTTCTATTGATATTTTTCTATTTTTCTGTCTTGACATTTATATTGTATTCAGTATGTATATCTTTATTATGGGACTGTGTACTGTAAGTTCATTGTTATTATTGTTGGAAAAAAAGAAAATGTAATAGCTCTCTGGATTGTACTGCTACCCACTGGGGACATCTGGAAACTTTAAATCATTGTAATTTAGTCAAAACAGCAAAATATGAAGGACACAGATACTTAAATATATATATTTCTCTGTGTAGGCCTACCAACTATTTATCAGTCAATTTCATATTGCAATATTGTCTAAGATATTATTTTAAATAGTATTTTAATATATTGATATCAAATTATGTTTTATACAATGTATTTATTGTTTTTGGTTCTCTTCATCATCTCCAAACATTGACTGCATGTAAGCTTGTAAGCACTACCAGATTCGCGTTACAATCATAACAAGTGTCTGCGCTTTCTTAGACTCATATGTGCTCATATCTTTAGTCACGTAAGTCTTTATATCAGTAACAGTAAATATAATTGGCGGTGTTAGAGATACGCGTTAAGTTTGAAAAAAAAAAAAAAACTACAGCACGGAGACAAAGAGGCAAAGTAGAATACTGATCTTATTACAAACCACATTAGCTTCTCACAGATACTGTATGCCACACTTACATGTACATGAAAATCACAGCTTTTTTCTATTTTTAAAAAAACAAAAAATACAATTTCTGTTCAATAGAGTCACGTCAAGCCATTGTGCAATGATTAGAAAAGCTTAAAATACTTTTGTTCTCTCAGCGGTAACGTCGATGTAGAATCTTATGAGGTAGCACTGCATGAAGCCTTGCAGCTTTATTAACCGTCTTGTCACTGTCGGGTCTCTATATATCTCGTTCACATGAATGTAAGTTCAGGGGTTAAATTGGGATTCGTTCCACCACATTGAGAGAGGAGTGGGGCTTGCTCAGCTCGCCGTGAGAAAAGCTTTTGTCTCTTCATGAACCAAATAAAATATCTGTTAATACTGTAATTTCACTGTGTGTTGGTCGGCTGCTGGTTTCTGTCTTCTATTCGCTCCCAGTTTAACCCCTGGCTGTCTCTGTTTTTGTCTGTAGACCTGGGCCCAATAGTACTTGAATAGATCCAAAGTGAAAAAAGATACGGGGCATTTGAAATGTCTTTTCTTCCAAATGATCGTCACCTGGGGATCCCAAACCGAGACCCAAATTTGAAGAATTTAGTCGTATCCAGGTACCCCGGCTCTGTAGGAATTAGAGTGTAGTGTAGTGTGGGGATCCAGTAGAAAGAGGCCACATAATTAAAGAAACTCTAATCTAACCACTTGAAACTGTTCAAGTCTCTAGCAAAATGTGTCTTAAGTAATTAAAACCCCTGAAATAAGCACCTTGAGTAATTCAAACCCCTGAAAGCCTATTGAAATACATTTTGGCCCTAGTCTCCTCATCTGTTTGGCGGACAGTATGAGGTCATGGATAGGTCTGGGTCAGTGATGCTATGCCGCCTATACTTCTTCTCCCCCCCCAGGCTCATCCATGCCTCCGTGTTTCACTGACACACCGTCACCATCATCCCACCGTTTTTCTTGTTTTGCCCACATCGTCAAACCGCAACCCCCCACCGTCTCCGCTCGCAGACATGCAGTTTAAAAACCTCTGAAGTTGGTGCTAACCTTGAGTCTAAATCATAACTCTCCATCCACCAACTGCTGTTACATCGACTCGTTCTCTCTGTCGTGCTCAAATGACTGGTGAGGGGGGATTGTGGGAAATATAGTTCACCGGGACTCTACTGCCTCCTGCATACACTTGTTGAATAAGAGAGTCTTTTTGCAGCCCTCAGTGCCAGATGCATTCTCTCAAGTCCTGCCTGCATTTACCACCGGAGAAACGCTCCCTTCTAACATTCCAAGGGAAGTCAACAGGCGGACGGACAAAGTATACGTTTTTTCATGTGTACAGTTCCACTGTAATTGTACGACTTTGTTTCTTATATTGACTCTCATGTTTTTTGTTTTATTTTTCCCTATGGCCTCTTTGCAGGGCAGTATATTGTATTTGATGTGTGTATTTTTAAAAAAAGATGACTACATCTGTGTATTGTTGGTGCCTTTGTCAGGTTCAGTTGGTTGGACTTGTCTGTCTGCCATCCATATTAGACCGCGGTTTGTCCGGCTCCGCTCCTGGTCATGACGACCCGCTGGAAATGTTGCCTTCTATGTCTGGAGGGTCACTGCAGAACGACGGCAGAATATTAACACTGGTTTTTCACACAGTAACATGTAAATGCAGCTCAGAAGACAGAGAAAGTGCAGAATATTGTTGGTGTCTTGAAGAAACTCTGTATCCCCAATTTTGCCTTTTTTTTAGATTGTTTGATTTTGTTTTACTGCAACTGACAGCTGATATGTTTTATCCCACATGTAGAAAAGATGTCAGAACAAAAGCCAAACCACACCCTTTAAATTGCATTTGAAGCAGTCAAAAATGCACGGGCTTTAATGGGATAATCAACAGGTTTTTCTCAATTCCCCAAAAGTTGGAGTTTTTTGGAGATACAAGGTTTATGCAGGAGACTGACAATCTATAAATGTATATATGTACACGTATAAGTATGTGCATATCTATATATACATATACTTAGAACTGTAATGGGGAGTAAATTTGTCAAGATAAAACTGCATAATAGCGGGTCTCTGGAACAGGAGCGGAGACAGCAACCCTGTGTTAGACCAATGCCTGTTCATCTATTCTGTGGTCGTCCAAATGTTTAATCTTGAATAAAACTACTGTTTGTTTACAGCAAGTCAGACAAGTGTCTGTGTAACTAACCAAACGTACAAGCGCACGCACACACACACACTCATACACACACATACACAGAGAGTCATGCACATAAGCCAAAGCTAATGATGTGAGTGGTTTTGGCATCTTAGCTTCCAAATATATGAGTCAGTCAACTCACTGGTGCTAATGGAGTCAGGAAGACTCCTGGGGAGATTTGCATGGCGGTGCCATGCCTACAGGCACAGGCACACAATTACACACACAGACACACCATCCATTTGCTGTAGGAGTCACACAAGGGCTGGAAAAATAATAGAAAAGCAACCTAACTTAGATTTATATCTGAGTAATCAGGTAGAGGAGTGAGGTCAGAGGTATGATTTGAGAAATGAAAGAGAAAAAACATGAAACAGAGAGCTCCCAGCGGTAGCTTGTAGCGTGTTTATGGAAATTCAGCTTCATCAGAGCTGCAGAAAATAGTTTTTGAAAGTGCACTACCCAGAAAATGCCACTAGAGAGCACACCGCTACTATTTTGGAATTCATCCCAGCATGGAGGTTACACTACAGGTCTATTCTCAGCTGTAAGCAAGAGTAATTGAGTGAGCTGGGAGAGCAAATGTGTGGGTGTATGAGTGTGTGTGCGTGTGTGTGTGTGTGTGTGTGAGAGAGAGACACTATTATAAAGGGCATTCTTCAGAGGGAGGTCAGGTATGCCCATGGACTATTTAACAGAATAGTTGTAACACGATACAGCTTCATGCTGCTTCAAATGAATTGCAATGAGAAATTTATCTTGAGCCCAGCATAAACTAGGCTTATATACATACTCTATTCAGAAAAGATATCATTTGGCTCTATTTAAGACATAGGACCACTGCTCCATATCACGGCACAGAGAATATGTTATGTGCTGTGTTTCATACCCCTGACACACACACACACACACACACACACACACACACACACACACACACTGCAGTAATCATATCACTGTGTATCTACAGGGTGTGGTCAAAACTAATAAAAAACATCACTGTAAGGGAGTCGACCAGTACAAAAGGGAAAAAAGAAAGTCATGGGGAAAAGAAGGGACACTGACATTTTAATTTGAAATGAATTTAAGCGTCCAAAACAAATGAAAAAGAGAAAATCCCATTCCTCCGATATTAAATACTACTGTAATATTTACTGTACTTCTGTCAAGGGGTGCCGTGTATTTCTTGGCAAAGAATCAATCAATTCAACCATTTGAGGGCTAAGCTAAATCTAATTGCTGCCAACATAATCGTGTTTAATTACCTTCCCTCTATGATTAATTAGTTGAATATAAGCCTCACCTACCTCAGTATTAGGTTAGCAGTGAGAGACACAAATCAGGATGAGCACACACACTCATTCTTATATAGTGTGTGTGTGTGTGTGTGTGTGTGTACCTGTTCCAAAGCTTGGTCTGTGAAGCAGCAGGTGGTCAGGCAGGCCTCAGTAGGATTTGATGTGAAGTCAGTCAATGGAAGCCGTCCAGCATCTGGTTTGGCAACATGCTGTCAACAAGGAGGTCATGGTCCACGCACTCAGTATCAGAGACTTTGTTTGGAGAGAGAGAGAGGGAGAGAGAGAGAGAGAGAGAGAGAGAGAGAGAGAGAGAGAGAGAGAGAGAGAGAGAGAAATATGAGTCATACAGTCATACATCATACTCCAATCACACTCCCCATTCCTTACCCTTCCTTGCTACTCCAACCCCCCCCCCCCCCCCCCCCCTTTACCCCCAAAAAATAATTGCTCTCTTTTTCCCCTGGCCGTGATAAAAACTTTGAAACTAACATCAAAGTGCATCAAAGTGTTTTCAGCACCAGGCGCTGTCCACGGGTCATATTTTCCAGGGACAAACTATCTTTGCACACATCCAATACACACTAGATTTTCCCAACTGTGATGGTTCGCCACTTTCTCTGTATTTGTTGCAGTTTGCCACTATAACTGTGTTACTCTTTCTGTTGCCTCTCGACCTCATTATTTTCAAGACAACTGATCATTCTGTTCTACTGCCAGAACGAACCTACAAACAGTTATGTAGACGTCCATGTAGAATAAATAATTGGACATCTTTCTTGATGTGGAAATTTGCCGCGGCCTTCTCTTTTTTGTACAAATGATAGTCGTCTTGTCCAATCGCGGCTCTAGTAGATGCTTGTCCCCGCCCCCTTTTGGCTCTTGGAAGTGGCTGGACTAATCAGCGCTCGCCTCCGTGTGTTCAGCCATTTTGTAAGAAAATCAAGCAAGTCTGCCGCCCTACCTTCGCTTCAGACCTGCAGTTTTTATTGTGCAATGGACGGGTAAGTGAAAAAGAACCACATTTATGTCTTAAAATTTCTAAGATAAACCGACGGTTGTGTAACTTCTTTTGATATGTCGTTTGTTTGTGAACTTGTTCTGGTTGCGATGGCTGCTTCACTTAATCGTTAGACGGGGAAAGTTTACTTTACATTTTTTTTTCTCAAAACATGCAACAGTTAGCAGGAGCGTTAGCTAACTAGCAGCAGCTAGCCTCAGCTACTGCTAGCTAATTACGTTAGCCCGTTTGAGCGAGTGTATTTCATGTTCTTATTTAAACGACACTAACACTTACCAAACTAACCTAAACAAGAGTTACCATGTAATCGCACTTTGTCCTTTTTAGTTGCTGTCTGGCAATAATCGATCGTTTGAAAATGCTGACGTTAGTGAACATTGGCTAACTATACCTTGGTAACTTGGTTTCGTGGGAACTCGAGCGCTAGCTAAAGCAACGTGTCTCATTTCCGCATTCATTTGTCCGCGGAGTGCCAGGGCCATGTTGAAGATGCCTGGCCTGAGCGTTTCGTACTCGCATTGATTGAATCAAAGATTTCAACACTGGGTTATCTAAACTAGGTGAGTCGTGTAATAGCTCATCGTTAACTAACTACAGTTAAACGCATTTAGCGCTGTTTTGATCCATATCAGTTCGTCAATTCTAAAGGGCTCTGAATGCAGAGCGAAACCAGTCCGTTTGTTTTCCTCGGCCTGCAACAACCTGAACTAAAATCGTTTATTTGGGGATCCGTTTAATCATTTCTGCGATGTTGATCACGCTGAAATTTGCTCTTGTGTTTTGCCAACTCTCTTCAGCCGCCTAGACGCTGACCTGTACCCTCTGGGATCCGGCTACGTCCCTGAAATTGAGTAAGTATTTGTGCGTACCTGTAGCTTTTCAGCCTAACATGACATGGTAAAAATAAATAAATTAATGGACCTTTAGAAGGGACAATTTCAAGCAATGGGCCTAATACATTTGCCGAAGACAGGGATGCGCCTCCCCGCCTATATCCTGTTTTTCGTAGACATTTTTTCTCAAAGACAGGTTGCTGTTTAATTAACTTAAAGGCCTATGTTTTTCTACAAAAATCGCCCCCATTAATGGCATTGCTCTTTAACAGCCCTGTTCTGACTTTGGCATTGATGATTTATTGAGAGTCTAAGGTGCTTCCTAAATTTTGAGCTTTGTACATACAATGATCTCTGAATGAGGAAGTCGGCCAGTTTACCCTTTGGTTGAACGATAATATATAATTTATGTTGTATGCACTGTATGTTCCCACAGTGCTCTTCTGTCGTGTTGTATTGTGTGTTGAGCCTTATGGATTTCACAAGAGATACTACACTGCATTCTTTTTCTTTCGTTTTTTGTCTTAATTGAAATCATTCTTTCTCTTTCACAGCAGTGTCCATGACATATCAGTTGGCACCAAGGTAGGCACTGTTTGATTTACCTTCTCTTCTCAATTCTTTTTTCACTGTTGCTCATTTCAGTGATTTCAGGTAGACTACAGAGTGTTTACCATGAAGTAAAATGGGTTGCATGTAAAATTAACCAATTGGTGATGCGAAACTCTTAAAATGTATGTTCATGTCCCATATTTTATTTATTTTATGTTGTACATGTGGGGTTATTCTTGTTCTGAGACCCATGTTTTGGGTCGTTTTGGACGTTTATATCATATCATCGTATGGACACTTGTGCTGTAATTGGAATCTCGTTTTGGCAGGATAAGCAATAGGGTCAAATGATGAATTTCCACAGTATTTACATTGGTCTAGCAGTTGTGGCAATTTTCCAAACATGTCCCACTGCAGCTAAATGAAAATAAAGGAAACACTGGTTTGAGCAAGTATTTCACAAGTCAGTCAGATTGGAAATGAAGAAGAACAATGCTGTGACAGTGGTGACTGAGACGCAAAGTCTGTCAGTGTTTGGTCAGTTAGCGAGAGCTTCCTCTGTAATTACAGAACTGCTGTCCAAAGCCATTTCTCATGTGTAATGAGTTGGCAGTTAGTGGCTGGCTATCCTTTTTTTTAAAGATTTATGGAAAACAACCGAAAGGTCAGCACAAAAAGGTTGCAGCAACACTCAAGACTGTGGACATGGAATATTTGATGAATCAATTAAAGTAGATTATCTGAGGCACGGCTGCATGTTTTCCTGTCCTGCTTATGTTCAGTTGTGCGGCCGTTGTGAAATGAAACTTCCTGTTGTTCATTTCCTGTGTGCGTTTATAGCTTGTTGGCCTCGCTGGAATGTTAAGAAAGCGGTTCAATCCTGTCCCAATGCTTGAGAATTATCCAGTCTCCTTTTTATCAAGAGGCTACTCAGCCAACACTAGTAAAACAGACCGTCCATTCTGCATAATTTGATGGCCTCTCATAATGCATTCATGAAAATTTCAAGTGATGAGGGAGGTTGTGTGGCCTATGTAACTAAAATAGCAAGCTGATTCTGCGTGTTTGTGTGTGCAAACATGTTAAAGAAGGAACACATTTGTATTTGGCAAACGGCTGCTTGGTACTTGTGTACCCAATAAAAATGCCTGTTTAAGTACCAAGCCTTGGCAACAGGGCCTGGGGCAGATGGTGTAGGTGGAGTAATTGAACACAACTTAGGGCTGTAACCGTCCTCCCACTGCCCTCCTCATCCTCCCGGGCAAAGGTCTTTCGCTGTTTAAACAAGCACTCTGATACACACACCCAGAAAAGAGCCACGCACTGCCCCCCTCCTTCATTTGCAGCTCATTCAATCAGGCCCATTGTTTTTTAAGCATGATTAACAATGCACCATGTAACGGCCTGTGATCGATACTTGAGATTTGAGAAGAACCACTCCCGGTGTGATTTTTCTATTTTTTTTTTCTTTCACTTTTCCTGTTTTCTGAGTTTGATGTGTTGTGGGAACGATGATGCAGAGTTACGGAGCGCTGCCTCGCTGGAATCTGTAATTATTCCGTCTGGGCAGAGCGTCTGGAATTCCGCGGTCGCATTCCAATCTCCCCCCTCCGCCCGCCCCCGCCCGCCCCCCCCCAGTGTGGCACAGCTCCCTGCCCCCCCCCCCACACACACACCCCCACCCTCAGCCAAGGCCAATCACAGTGAATAAACATGCCTGTACCTGCACTGTTCTCTCTGTTCCTTTCCTGGGAGTTCACCGCCTACTGCCCCCCCCCCTCCCCTGCAGAGTTGCATGCAGAAGTCAACACTGGACAAAGTAGAAGATAAACATCTCAGGTTTCGCTCCCTTGTAAGACAGTAGTGCTTTTCCAAATGTTGCACCAGAGTAGGAGAGTCTAAGTGTAGTTGATAGAGGACATTCTGTCAGTGTGGTCTTTAACAGTGTTACAGATTCAAGGCGTTTTAAGTGCGCATGGATTTAATTTACCAGCTAGTTTTCTGAACATTAAGGTTTTGTTTTTTTTACTTAATGCAAACCAGGTGTGATATGGTTGTGTGGGGTGGGGACATTGCCTCAAGTCACATTCCCTTATCAAGTTAGTTCAGGGTAGGCCACTGTCGATGAAAGGAAACCGCTCAACAGTTTCAGTATGTGGGCCGGTAATGTGTCATCATCCCCGCAGGTTACCATTATACTGTCAGCGTTCTGAGCAAACAAAGGATAGAGACAAGTCGATACTCGTTTAGCGAGTTTGTGTCGGAAGAATGGGTTTGGCTCGGTCTTGCAGTCGGCAAACAAAGCCTTGCTCTTAAGCTCTATCTTTTTCATCCTTTTCGCTCTGTAATTTAACCTTGCCTGTGCGCTGTCTCTCTTGCCTCTCAACCTCGCGCCTTCAAATAGCCACAGCTACATTGTTCAGTCGACGGTAACGCAATCCTCCATTTTGTTGTCTGTATCTGTCTTTCTACTTGATGTGCCTGCTCTGTACTGTGCACTGCCTTGGCTCTGCGGCTATTATTAGAATGAGGAAGTAGGAGGGGAGAGAGAGAGTGCTGCCATGGAACAATGACCATCAGTCCCCAGGAGGAAGTAGCCTAACCCTGGAAGAAGGCCTGATCTTATTCCCCTTCCTGTTTGGGGCCGGTCTGTTAACTGGTAGTGTGACACTGCCCACCCACAACCACTGAGTCAGGCTGGAGTCATTTCCACCATTTCCCATGGCCTGGATCTGTCCTTGGCCCATTTATCAAGCAGCAATGTTGTTTTTAGTGTTTTTCTAGGCAAGTCCAGCTTGTAGGACACACCACTCCCATTAATTTCTGATGATTTGTATTTTGCATGGCTGTTCCCTTTTGCATTTTTACATTTCTCATCAGATCTTTGAGTTGAAGACAATATGATTTTTGGCTCGCCATCCATTTTGATTGAGATTACTATTTTCCCCTATCCTTTGGTTTCCTGATTGCAATTTTTCAATTTAATTCTGAGAGAGATGCACTAAGACAATGATCCTTATTTTTTTCAAATGGGATCTAATTGTGAAATTCATGCTCTCTTTCTGGTATCCGTGCTCATTACAACACATTCATCTTGTCATTTTGAGGCCTACCAGAAACTGACCTGCAATTTGCATCCTTCCCTATGGTTAAAGAAACCAGAACTTGCTCAATAATCTTAGGTCGGTCATACTCGGTCGGTCTGCATTCCATACACACAAAGGTCAATGAAGATTGGCCCCCTGATACTGAGTAGTGAAAAGGGAGAGGACTGTCTCTTGCTGCTTAAGTCCAGGCATTGAGATAGGAGACCCTGTTTGCATGGCCCCCAGAGTGAGTCAGTCAAGCCATCTGGAAGTCAAAGGGTAGTTTATACTACTGCTAACAGTCAGTGTTGTGCTGTCATAGCAACAACTAGGCTATGTCCCAGTACCCGACACCCACCTCCACCAAATGCTCTCTAAGATCTGCTTATTCTGTCTTTTTGTGAGTAGTCGTGCAGCCCAACTGGAAATCCCCCACCTTGCAGTTGGAGCTCAAGATTCACAGGGCAGAGAAGAATGCTAGCAGACCTGCATGGCTGGTTGTTGTCAAAACGCTCCGGGCCTCTTCAACTCCCAGAGAGCGTCCTCGGGGCTCCATATGTGTGTGTGCTGCTGCGTAACAATGCCCCTAGTCTCAGCCCGAACAGGACCTTCATTGTAGAGTGATGGAGAGCTTAGGCTGCTGAGCCACTCCTTGTGACTGCTACACTTCATCTCTCACACGCACACACGCACAAACGCTCACACACCGCCATGAGAACAGCCTTGAAACGGCACTTTTTTATCAACTGGAGTGAGAGGGGCCAGACAAGGCTGTCTTAGAAGACAGTACAGTAGTGTAGGCTGGGAGTGTCTTCCCATCCAGAATGCTTCAGTGTGTTATCCTTGCTCCTTCCACTTAATTATGAAAAGATGGCTTGTACTGGCTGACAGCCTGCTGTCGAGTGGAACTCTTACTGCTATTATATCTGTTACAATCCCGATACTAGCTGTTTTTCCCTGAGTGTAATCGGTGTGAAAACGTGATCGTTTGGATCGTTGCCCCAAGTCAGAAATAATAGCCTGTCGTGACTGTGACTTTACGGTTTCTAACTTGGCAGTGGTGTCGGAGAGGAGGATAAAATGGAAGGGGAACACATGATTATGGTGGGAAGCTGAATATCCCTGCTGGCAAACTAGGTCACTGTATTCTTCTAGTGAGGAAGGTGGAGTTCTTCTCAAAGCGTGTTTGCTCGATCCTCTTTGGTTATCAGATGACTTCCTGCTTTCTCACACAATGACTTGGTAATGTGAGAGCTGTGCACTCCACCTGCCATGCTGTGCCCTCATTGGTGAATGCACTGAAGTGAACCTTTGTTTTCTCTCTGCAGAGGGGATCCGACGAACTCTTTTCTTCCTGCATATCCAACGGGCCCTATATCATGAGCTCAGGTAGGGGGGTTGCTATTGGAGGGGTGAATCCTTTTTTATTGAAGTGCCTGTTGGCTGTCTGTGTTTGCGTTGCCATGACAATCAATCCATTATTCAAAGAACCGGAGCCTTCTGTTCCCTCCCTGATTGTATCTGCGTCTGTTTTCTGTTGCAGCCAATGGCAACGACAGCAAAAAATTCAAAGGTGACATCCGGAGCCCTGGTGTTCCGTCACGCGTCGTCCACGTCCGCAAGCTGCCCAACGACATCAACGAGGCTGAGGTCATCAGCCTGGGACTGCCCTTCGGGAAGGTCACCAATCTGCTGATGCTGAAAGGGAAGAACCAGGTAAGGACTGGCGGATGCAGGTCCGCTCGCCAAACCTGTACAGCTCGCACTCATGGGCGAAATTTCTCTTTAGAGACCAGCTATCGGCTTTCTAGCTTCATGTCCTGACCTGAAAATGATGACAATGACGCTTTTGTCATATTCCCACGGTGTAGTGGGTAGGGAGATTAGCATCCTGCTGAAGTGTCCTTTAGCAAGACATTGTATCTAAGGATGGACCGATATGGTTTTATGAGGCCAATGCCAATATCTGATTTTTTTTCCCACACATATGCGTTATACATTTTTGTAAGAATTGTAGCACAAATGCAGGTGTAAAACAGGTTAAGCTTTTCAAACATGTTGATATTAAGATAAATGAGTGTTTTGTTTTTTTTTAAACAAAAGACCATGTTAGTTTTATTCTGTTAATGCTAATTTGACAGTTGTATTAAGTGACACGCCTAGAAAAAAGGTCACAAAAATGACAATTTCACAATCGACCAAATATCAGCAGGAAAACTATCCGACAGATATTGCTTTTTAAAGCTGATATCTGCCAATATATCTATGTATTCCTACCACTTGCAGGGGTGCTGACCTGGGGGCAAGCAAAATGAGAATTTCCCCACAGGGATAAATAAAGTATCAAGCTATTAATATAACAAACTGATGCCAAACCGGTAGCTAGGGGCGACTGCTGGTGGTGTGTTATTATGCTACTAACATGAAAAGTGAACTTGGAATGTTCCAGTTCTCTTTCCCATGATAGAAATGCATTCAGCCAAGTATGGGCAACTGCAAGAGATGCTTTATTTACTGTGACGGGAGAAACAAATCTAAAATGTTTGTCTTTTCCTGTAGGCGTTCCTGGAGCTGAACAGTGAGGAGTGTGCCCAGACGATGGTGAGCTACTACTCCTCTGTCACCCCAGTCATAAGGAACCACCCAATCTACATGCAATACTCCACCCACAAGGAGCTCAAGACGGACAACTCCCCCAACCAAGTGGTATGATCTCACTCTCCCACACACTTGATTTTAATGCTGGCTATTGAGGAATTTAGGCTTACTGTACTGTTGCGCTCATTGTAAGTCATTGAGATTTAAAGTGTCAGCTAAATGCCTAAAATGTAAACTTAATACAGTCACAATGCTGCCTCCTGACACCAGTCTCAAATTTATTGGTATAAACCTTGTGATCCTCTTAAAGACTCGGCACAGAGCGCAAAGCAATATTTGTGTCAAGGTTGCAGACTAGACACAATATTTCAAGGTAATAATTCTGCTAATTCTGTGCCAACGCTGTGTAAAGGATTACAAGCAAACCACAGGAAACCCAGCGTACTAAAAAGACGTCCGTCGTCTCGCACAAAGTCATGTCACACACTTATTACACATCCTTAACCACCCGTGTTAAAAAGTTCCTCTGTTTCCCCTCCCAGCGTGCCCAGGCAGCGCTGCAGGCGGTGAATGCGCTGCATGGTGGAGGAATGGGAGGCATGGCCATGTCAGCAGATGCAGGTGGCATGGGGGGCACACAAGCCCAAAGCCCTGTACTCAGAGTTATAGTGGAGAACCTCTTCTACCCCGTCACCCTGGATGTACTGCACCAGGTATGTGTTTTTTTGTCCTTTTGTCTTGTGTTTTCTGTGTTTTTATTGTTAGTGGGGGGGTGGTAATGTGGGTATTTTATGGGGACCCCAGGAAGAATAGGTTACGCCTCTATGCCAACTAACAGGGATCCACAGGGTTCAGCTTTAAGATTTTTTTCCGCTTACCCAGGTCAGAGTTCTACTTTCCCCTATGTTTTCAGTGGTCAAGCAGGAAAAATTTCAGTTGTATACAGCAGCAAAATGACTGAAAAATGAAGCAAAAGTAAATAACTGATTGAATGTTTTGTGAACCCTCATCCAAATAAATGTAAACACATAGTTTGCCCTTTTGTGAACTTAGTCAAAGCCAGTGAACACTGTAATATTCATGTAAATCAGTTCCTAATTTCTCTTAAATGTTGAGATGTAAGATTTTAAACGCATTTCCCATTAATTTGTAATGTAGATTTAACTATTTACCCTTTTTTTTCTGCCCTTTTTTTGGCACGCTGATCACATAAAGGTAGCAAAGTTCATACAGCTGCCAAGTACACAAACACACAGTGCACTTTATGCAGACTTATTTACAGCATGGCCAACCAGCTTGAAACTGTAATATGCTTCAACTCCATGGATCACCTACTAGAAAACACTTATACAAACAGGCATTTATATAGTTTGTTTCATATTATACTTGTTTCATTTGTGTTACAGTCGCCACTTTTTCTTCTCTATCCCTGTTTTTTTAAATCCATGATTGTCGGTGACAGTTTTCATGAAAATGTTCCTTTTTCTGCCTTAATGTGTTGTCCTGATGATATCCCCAGTCATGCTGTTTTTTTCTCCCCAGATCTTCTCCAAGTTTGGCACTGTGCTCAAGATCATTACCTTCACCAAGAACAACCAGTTCCAGGCTCTGGTCCAGTATGCTGATGGCATGACAGCTCAGCATGCCAAACTGGTAAGACTGGAACTCTGCTTTAGCTGCAATGCAGGGTATAATTTAGTATCGATTTATCAAACTTGAAACACTGTTGTTATAATCTCCAGTAGCTCAGTGTAGAGAGGAATCTATAAACAGTTGAAATCAAAGCGCACACTGTCTTAAGCCTCACACCTCCATGTGTGTCTCAGTCTCTGGATGGCCAGAACATCTACAACGCCTGCTGCACCCTGAGAATCAGCTTCTCCAAGCTCACCAGTCTCAATGTCAAGTACAACAACGACAAGAGCAGAGACTACACCCGACCAGACCTGCCCACTGGGGACTCCCAGCCCTCCCTTGACCACCAGGCCATGGCAGCTGCTGCATTTGGTAAGACAGGATGTCATTTTTTTTTTTTTCCTGAATTTTTGCGTTTTTGGTTCTGATCGCATCCCTAAATATACACACTCCCGGATTGTTCTTGTTGTCTTCAGGGACTAAAAAAATCTTAAATATTATTATCTAAATTCAAGGCCTTAAAAGGATTTGGAAACAGTCCTTGAATGCAGTGAAATGTAGCATGTTGAGTGTTAAATTTGCTTAGAGGTCTTCAGTTTCTGAGTTCTCTGTTTTTGACCTATATTCCGATGCATCTAAACTTGTTTGAATTTTCACATTTACTTTAAATGGGACAATTGAAGTCTCACGTTGCGTTGTAACAGCCATTAAAAAGGTGTTAACTCTAAAATTTGACATGATAAAACTTTTAATTTTTCAGGATTTCCTGCCTATGGTTTCCTGCTTATTTGTTTTTTATGCTGATCATTATTGCAAGTACACTTGGATTGAAAGGGTATGTGTTCTAATTTTTGTTTCTGTTATTTGTCTCCTCCTGTCCCAGCTGCTCCAGGCATAATCTCAGCCTCTCCCTATGGTGGAGCTCATGCCTTCCCCCCAACCTTCGCCATCCAGCAGGCAGCAGGTCGGTACACAAACGCCTTCTCCACTCCACTAAGCCACTTACATTCAGGCAAGCATCCCTTCTCTAAACATTTGCCTGTTGAGTATCTAGTAGCTACACTTTCCTTGACCCTACCACACGTCATTTATTTCTTTATTTTTGTGTTATTCTAATCAGATCCCTACTGTATGATTAGTCAAAATGCAATCATTTGACAGTTTCTTCTCTTCCCGTTAGGTCTGTCAGTGCCTGGTATTCCCGGTCTGGCGTCCCTGGGTGTTGGCCACGGCGGTGTGGCGGCTGCCGCAGCGGCTGCCAGCCGGCTCGGCCTGTCAGGGCTTGCAGGCGCCGGGGGACACAATGTCCTATTGGTCAGCAACCTGAACCCTGAGGTCAGTACAGTTACTAGGCCTAAACGCCTTCTACATCCTCCCTCTGTCTCAATGCAGTGCTGAGCAACTTTGCAACTTTATATAAATTTAGTGCCATGCGGTTACACCTTGAATTATCGACCTCCACCCGTCTCTTCAAGAGATCCGCCGTTGTGCCCCCATCTCCCTCTTCCTTCTGATCAAACCAGTCGGAGAACTCCTATCACTCTTTTTGAAATAAAAAGGGGGTCATCTAGTCAAAACCTCTTTCCTCTCTCAGGACCTCTCTATGTGTTTGACCAAACCTGCTGCATTTCTGACCTGCCACTTTGCTCACTGTGAATTTTTTTAAGTTTATTCAAAACACTAACTTCTTTTTTTTAAATCTTGCCATTTCATATCTTCATTTTTGTCCATTAGTTGAAATCATTCTTGAGTTGCTGGAGAGACAATATTACTTTTTTAAAGAAACACATCATGTTCATGATTAGTTCTTTTTGCATATGCTTAGCGTGTAGAATGTATAAGTACTTTTTCACACCCATTACATTTACTGTAGCTATGTAGTCATTACATTAAGCATGTTAATTTTAAAACCAGCTCTTAAATCGGTGAGAGGGATTATTGGAATTTGATATTTAGGGTTGACTGACTGTCTTAATTACAATGTAATTTTGAATAATCTAAACCAAACACGGTATGTAATTCAAAAGTACATATTGTCTCTGCCTTTTTTCTGTATTTCATTGTTAATCTTTTTTCTCTTCTTTTTCTCCTAGTGTTCCCATAGTGACAGTGCATTTTAATTTAGCCAGTTCTACTGTCTGAAGCACTACATTTCTTTGTGTATACTGACCTTGTTTTTTACTTCCTTTTTCTTTTTCTCTCTCTCCTTTCTCTTTTCCCTTCTCCCTCTCTTCTTTTTTGTTTTAAAATCCCCTCACCTGAACTCTTGCCAACTGACTGCACGCCCCATGACCAATTGTTCCCTCTCTCCTCCTCCCCCCTCTTCCATTTCTCTGTTACTACTCCAACCACTCCCTCTTCCACCCCCACAACCCCTCTCCCCCCCCCCCCCCCCCCATCCATTGTCCCCAATTTGGACACCACCCAACAATTTGAAAACGCAACCAAAACACAACACAACATCGGCACCTTTCTGGTCCCCCTGATTTTGCCGTCATCATCTTTCTCTCATCCTCCCTTCCACTCTTTCTTCCTTTCCTCCACAATCTCCCATCTTCATCTTTCTGTTCCTGTCTTCTTCCTCCTCCCTCACCCTGTTGGAACCCTCTCCTCCTCCTCTTTCTGTCTTCTCTCCATTCTCTCCGTCCCTCATGCCTCTCCTCCCTCCATGGTACTGTGGCCTTCCTGTGGACCTCGCTGCCTGTGGCCTGCGGACATGTCCCGACTCCACTCCACTGTCCTCCACTCCGCTCCGTCTCTTTTCCCCTGTCCCCTGTTCCCTACTCCCCCCTCCCTTGCCCCCCACCCTCCCTGCCCCGCTGCTCCCCCTGCTGTCTCTAAAGAGCGTTACGCCACACTGCCTCTTTATTCTTTTCGGTACGTTATCATCCTTTCATCTCCTTTTTATTACTACTGTTACCTGACGAGGTGGGCTTGTCTCGTCTCATGTTGTTGGCTTTTTTTTTTTTTTTTTAACCACTGATGGCTCATCAGGCTACAGAGCTATGAGGGGCGGGGGTGTCCGTTTTTTTTTTTGTGGGGTTTGTATGACCCGTTTTGGTTGTTGTGGGTTTGTGTGAGTGTGTGTGAGGAAAGTGAGATGAGAACACTACACAAAGCCGCAGCATTTCATTTAATTTTGAGCAGCTCTGGTTTACTATCCACAGGCAACAAACATTTGCAGTTTTTCGTCTTCAAAGACAGCGAAGCCCCTCGATGGAAATATAGCCCTCCTAATATAAATGTGGGGATCATTTGGTTCAGAGATGAGGCGGGAAGCTGTTCTAAATTCTAAAGCGACACCCTCAGGAAGCGGATAAAAGCCAACACTTTGTTTGGTTCCGCACGGTCCAATTTTAATCCATGGAAATTCATCGAATTTCATTTTTGTCTGGTTGATTTCTTTCTGGTTGCCTTGAGTCACTCGGCAACAGTGCATAAAAAAAAAAATGAAATGCTGCTTCTTTTTAGTGATTGCGAGTTGACATATCCCTGGGATTATGTCACCATACTATTCTTTGGCAGTTTGTCTGTTTTCCTAATGTAGGTATCTGCATGTTTAGTTTATTCTTGCATGTCTCTCTATCAGGCCCTGTCTGTCAAGTAATCAACTCTTCCTTTATTGTAGTGATTATACCAATCAAAACCTCATTTTGTTTTACTCTTTGATTTTTGCCTTCAAATCACTACCCCCGTCGAGCATAACCATTTAGCTGTCGTTATCCGTCTAATTGTTAACTGAAAAGGCTTTTCTAGGATTAGTTTTAGAGATTTCATACAGAATGACAGAAAACCAATAGAATAGCCTGATTCTGGCTTGAGTTATTGAGCCAGTCTTCCCTTAGTGACAGAATGAGTATCATTGTCGTTGATTTGATGGTTCAAATTGTTTTCGTTGCTGTGATTGGCTGTGTGGCTCCTGGTTAGGCTGTTTTGTTCTCGGTTGGGCTTGTATCATGACACGTTGCTCTCCTTCCCTAGGTGTGTATGGCGATGTGATGAGAGTGAAGATCCTGTTCAATAAAAAGGAGAATGCTCTGATCCAGATGTCCGATGGCACACAGGCTCAGCTAGGTAGCTACATACCCCCAGCCACACAAATACTGTTTGCTTGTCTAACATTTTCTTTGATCTGTTTTTTCCTTTCATCTTGGTTACTCCTCACATCATTTTACCATACATAATTTTGTGCTTTTGCTGAGTGGGCCTCAACTGAGCAAACAGTACAAGTCTTTCTTTGATAAATAGCTAATTGTAAACTAAAAAATCTATGTTTAGTTTTTTAATATTGTGTTTGTTTGAAAGCTCGCCAAGGCAATAGAAGTTATACTTGCAGCTAGAAGTAATGCAGACCAGTCTTCTGTAGAACAAAAATGTTTTAAAATCCACAAGCAGTAAGTCGGGGAACTAGAGTGAAGGTTGGATATATTTCAAGAGTACTTACTCCCAACATCCAGTTAGTTTTAGATCTGCAAACAGCCTCTGGCAGTGCCTGGGGCATCAGGGGACATTTTTTCCACAGTAAGTGGAAAATGGCCAAGTGGACTCTGGCAGGACCAAATTACCCAATAGAAAACAATTGACTATTTGAATATAGAAATCTACTGACAAATCAATTCTGTTAGCAACAAAGAAAATTGGGTGACATAAATTGTTTAGACCTGTAGAGAAAACCAGACTGGTGAGTGTGTGGCGTTTTAAACAAATGTTGACTCTCTTAACACGTTGTTTCACAGCTATGAGCCACCTGAACGGCCAGCGGCTTCACGGCAGGGCCATGCGCGTGACCTTGTCCAAACACACCACGGTGCAGCTGCCCAGGGAGGGACACGAGGACCAGGGCCTCACCAAGGACTACAGCAATTCACCGCTGCACCGTTTCAAGAAGCCTGGCTCCAAGAACTACTCCAACATCTTCCCCCCCTCTGCCACACTCCACCTCTCCAACATACCGTGAGTGCCGCCGCTGCGAGAATCTCATTTTCATTCTCAGGCTCTCTCCTAGCAGCTTTTGTGCTCTAAGCTTTTTCCTTTGTAGTTTTGACTCAATTTTTTTCTATATTTAGTCCTTGGGATTAAGTATTTGTGACAGTATTTTCTAAACATGCTACTCCAGAGGTGCATCCATTAGATTTAATTATGCCTCTTGTGTCTCGTTATAATATACCAATAGACAAACACAAAAAGCAATAAAACAAATGTCAATCTACATAGACACTTGGTGTTGTGTTGACTCCTTCTGTCTTGTCCTTTTCTACACGCAGGCCTGCCGTGGTGGAGGATGACCTCAGGGGGCTGTTTGCCAGCTCAGGAGCCACAGTCAAGGCCTTCAAGTTCTTTCAGTTAGTCTCACTCCTGTTTCACTCTTTGTTTCCTTCACCATGTTTCCTGACTTAAACGTCAATCGTATTGGTTTTTACCAGCCAGTGTTTGAATTCCCTTTCTTTCTTTGTAACTCTCATCGACCTTGACAGCTTAAGTCTGAGTCAAGTTGAGGCAAAGTTGCCATGAAAAGAAAAGGGTTTTTGTTTTGCCCTACTGTCTGTGAGTAAGATGTTTTGTAGCGCGTACAGTACAATGTCCTGGAGGAGGTTCAGCTTGCAAAGTCCAACACAGAAAATAGTGTGTATCGCACATTGTAGCGGGCAACGTGTAACACTTTGCAGAAGTTAACATTCATTCCTATGTGTGTGTGTCTTTTTAGAAAGGACCGCAAGATGGCGCTGATCCAGATGGGCTCAGTCGAGGAGGCCATCGAGTCCCTCATTGAGTTCCACAACCACGATCTGGGAGAGAACCACCACCTCCGAGTCTCCTTCTCAAAATCCACCATCTGAGTGCCCTTCACCCAAGTGCCCTTCCTTCCTCCCTCCAAGTCTGTTGCCATCTGAGTGCCCTTATCCCAAGGTTGCCTTCAGTGGAAATAGCCACCATTACATATTTATGGCTGCTTTTCTTTCCAGAACGTTGCCCCCCTGTACCCCACTTTCTAGTCATTTCCCTGTCATTAATTTGATCCGTCATCGGTGGAGTATAAAGTGGGGTCTTGGCAAACGGGCAACATTCTGCAACGAAATGTCTTGTATTGGAGGTAAAGTAGGGGCAGCTGATAAACTGTCACTTTAGACCAAATTGCTTAAAAACGACACCCTCCACCATGGATGTATACTTCTGTGGATGAATCAAATCCACACCAGACACACTTCAGCATTCCTTTACTATTACTATGATACTTGTATGGATATATCTATGTGTGTGTGCCTTTTTGAATTGCCACTTTGAACCTATTGGGCCAGTCAGAAGGAGTTTGAGACAACGGATTTTATTGTGGTTCGTAGACCACCAAACAATTCTTTTTTCCGGATTCAATATCCATTTTTATTTTATCTTCTCATAAGTACCCACCTACTTGCTTTTGGGGATCCATACCACTAGCTTAAGTCACTTACTAAGGAAGCTTTTTTTTTTCTTTAATATCCCTTTCTATAGTCTTGTGCCTTACTTTGCCCCAGCCAGATTGCCTTAAACATTGCTCTGGCTTCATTTGGAAATGACGTGGCTCTTGAAACGCCTTCCTTCATGCCTTTTGATTTGTACCAGCATTGTTATAAGGGGGGAAAGTGGCTCATTCAGTCTTCTGTTTTTCTCTAAAACAGAAATGTTTATATGAGGATTTGTGTGCATATAGCCCCAGTATACGTATGTAGAAACTATGAATGTAAGTCAAATAGTTGCCTAATATCCTTGCTAGGTGCTGTAGCTCTGGTAGGTGTGTTGTGGCGGGAGTAGAGCTGTATCCAGCCTTCCTGTCTTAAAGTCCCCATCCACCTTTATTTACTCTTTCTCACTAGAGGCACTGCTGTATGGGGCCTCATTTAACCATATTATATTCTCCTATAGGTGGACACCTTTTCTATTCTTTTGTATCTTTCTTTTTTTTTAATGTTAGCATTTACACGTGTATCACTTCTATACTGTACTGATATCTATGTGTAGTGGCTGGGTTTGATGACAGTCACGGTGCCTTGACTCCCTGAGTTAGTATCTCTGAGGATGAAACATTTTCTGGCCTGGGCAGTTGACCCTGTTTACCTCTCGTTCAGGTGTTTATCTTACTCTACCTGCCTGATGAAGATGCCTTCATCCCCTTAGATCAGGTAATCCTACCTGTTTCCTAGAGAGGGCAACTTGGAGACATTTGTCAATTGATGTTGATGGCAGTGTTGGTCAAATCATTACTATCTGCCAGTTGGTTTGTTTCTAAAAACCCAGTAGATTCTTTTTTTTTATTCAGGACAACAGGGTGGGATGGACCTCGCCCATTCCCTGTCTGTCCACTTAGGCTCTAGTCAGGTTCTTTAGTGCACTTTGCCTCCATGTTGGGTCCAAGTTGGCACCATCACGCTGAAGTCTTAAACGTCGTCACATTCCTGCGTGCCTCCAGCACCAGTTTCCACAGCCTCGACCATAGTAGTCTTGGACCAGATACAGATGCGCTCTGTCTCTATTTTTGTAAAAGATTCTTATGCATGGTTTAACAAAGCTTCATGTAGCTACAGACGGTTATTGCTGTTAAGGACCAAAGTATCTTCCACCCCTGCTGTTTTGTAGTGTTGTGATCTCTGAAATGTTTATTTTTTCACATTCCTGCAATTCCACAAATAGACAAGGCTTCAAATACCTTTTTTCCCCATATCTCAGATGCCTTGGACAAAAGTCACATGAAGTTAAATTATCTTTTGAGTAACTGCTTATACTGTATATTGTACCCCTCTTGTTTAATTGACTTTAAAGAGCCTACGTTGGTAGAGAATGCTTTAGAATGGATACTTAATTGAACCACAGTTATAGCTGTGACGTTGATGGTGTAGTAGATTATATATGCCTGTCCATTTTCGTTAAAAGCTTTTATTTTTCATTCCTTTTTTATATGGGGGCGGGGAGGGGTAAAGCGTTGTATGAAGCGGGGTTGATGGTTGTATATATTCATGTTTTTGTACCACAAAATCATTTGGATTATATCCACTTTACATTCAAAACATGTATATTTTGATAAAACAACAGTACAGACCTATTAAGCTCTCTTGAGCTGCAAAGACAATTTTTGTACCACAAAGACATTAAACCTATCTGAACACAGAAGTGTCTCTGTATGTGCCCCGCTCCCCCCTTGCCATTCTGTTCTTCTCTCTTACGTCTTCTGCTGCCTTCAATAAATCTTTAGTTTGTTCCTTCTTTCATCTGGCCTCGTTTGGTTTCTGTCTCTTCCCTCTGTCCTGTGGAACTGCTGCTCTGTATCGGTTAACATCTCGTAACATTTTCCACATTTCCCATCCTGTTTACTACTGGTGGGTTTTTTTTAATCTTTTACTGTATTTCCAACTTTGTACTCATCCCATCTGAAACCTGACTGACCGCTCATCTGGACTGAGCTCATCCTCCGCTCCGATCCCTTGATGAAACATAGCTGTGATGATGAAGGCACAGGCTGGCAGGGTGGAGAGTAAATTCGATATTCATAGCTGGATATTCACTATTCTCAATGATTTTGAATAATCCTCACCTCTCCTGTGCTCCATTTTGACCTTTCAATTAAGCGGGTCTGGCTGACACGTAGAAGATGAGCCAGGTTGCTGTGGCAACCAAGTCGATGCATCTCAAAAGATGAATAATTAAGACAAACATGAGCATGGTTATCGGGCATATCTGGCATCCGTGCTTATCAGTGAGTTC
This sequence comes from Centroberyx gerrardi, assembly GCF_048128805.1. Classification (NCBI taxonomy): domain Eukaryota; kingdom Metazoa; phylum Chordata; class Actinopteri; order Beryciformes; family Berycidae; genus Centroberyx; species Centroberyx gerrardi. The sequence continues at coordinate 7,915,631 of NC_136013.1, read as the reverse complement.
CTCAGGGATGTGAGTGATTGAGGTAAAAAAAAAAAAAAACAACTGACAAACACTAGTCATACACCTCCTGAGCCACTAGGGGGAGGTCTTGCTCTCTGCTGGTGATGGAAGAGGCTGGTGAACAGAGGTGACTTTACCTGCCACTCACACAATGTCAATAGTTAGTGGCTTAATCTCTCAAGTGCCTCCTTGGGCTTTCTGGTATTATACCGTTTTTTTTAAACTTCCTTACAAAGCGGTAGAGGGGATTAACCTCAGATCCTTCGTGCCTTTTGAGAAGGGGACAAATGAGGGAAGAGGAGGAGAATCAGTCCGGTGGAGTCTCTGTTTGTGGTTGAGAGGAGCTGGGTTTTGTTGTATAATCCCAGCACCTTGTGGAGTGGAGCGTGGTCATATATGCAGTGAGCTCAATTTGGACGCAACGGCTATGGCACTTTATTATGTTTTTGTTCTGTGTTATTTGGGTAAGAAATCATACTTGAAGGTCAGCCAGTCGGCTATCATTTTGAGGGTATTAGACGGGTGTAGGGTATCAGGTCTAACGTGACATTTAAATCAATACTGCACATTTTTTGGGTGCTAAAAGGACATATTGTTGAACAGATGAAGATGATATGAAATCGTTATTTTAATGTTACCTTAAGAAAAACTATTAAAATGCAGTCACATATTCTGTGTGCTGCCAAGAAATGTTACCAGACTCTTGACATCTTATGTTCTGGCACCTTTCTTAGCCTGCACTTAAACATCTTTGCATATCAATGTATCTGCCAATCACAAAACATCATGGCAGGAGCTCGATGCTTTGGTGCTGCTTTGATACTTCAGACCCTTGTTTACTTGCAGCAACTTAGTATTTCACTCTGCACCAAGAGTAATTTAGAGCAGGGTGCAGTCTACTCAGAATCCTCATCGGGATATATTGAAATGCAAAGAGATTGTATAATTGGGTGGAAGGGTAACTCAAAGTAAGATGATTCTAACGCAGAGATTGGTGATATTTTTGGGTTACGAAGTTCCAGAATTTATTGGCTTACAAAATATGCTGCTTAATATAATCTTAATCAGTCAAGAAGCCTTTGAAAGACTGAAATGGGGGGAATATGCGCAAAAAGTGCAGTCATTTATTTTCCACTTTTCATCTGATATCAAAGAATGTACTTTCACATGCCATCCAAATTCAGTAAAGTAAACTGCCAAAACATCAAAAATGTCACTGTCTCAATACTTAAAGTAGTTCAATGTGCCTTGCATGTAACTGTACCCCTCCTCCTCTCCGTTTGTTTGGGAGTCCTGACCCGTTGTGTGTTTCATTCTGGCTTCATCCAGCACTGTGTGCCTGTGATTAAATGAAACCATGTGGAGTAGTGATTCCACCACATCTGGGAACGTTTATTTGCATTAGTATGTGGTCTCTAATCAAGCAAACACTGAGGCCACACACACACACACACACACACCAGATCATGCCTGATGGTGACTGAACCAGGGCAGGGTGAAGTAGCGGTTAGAGAGACCGTCCTGTATAGGAACGGTCACAGGTTCGATCCCAGCAGCAGCCAGTGTGTCCTTGAGTAAGACACTGAATCTCTGCCTTGTAAGAGACTGAATAAGAGAGTTGGCTGAATATAAATGGGCACAGTATTAGTCAATAGTTTGAAAAAAGGAGAGGCCTTTCATCTGCTCTGTATTATTTACATTTTGGAGCTGGGAGATAATTCACATGTCTATAATTGATGTCTCTCTTGAGTGGAGTTTAAGTGGAGAGCAATCTCAGATTTAACCAGCTAGCTATTCCAGGATTAAAGGCCCTGTTACAGAGACATACATCCACTCTCCGGCCCACATTCACTGACATTTAGGATCGCTTAAGAAGCCCTCACATCTGAATTCATGTAATAATGTTTAGTCTGCACAGCTTATATGAGATTTAGAATTACTTTTAGAGTGATACAGCAGAGGAGCATAAGCCTGAGCATAAGGTGAATGATGTCTTTAGTCCATAGTGGCTCCCCTTAAAAAAGCCATCAGGAGACTATCCACCTGTTTACATATGCACGCCCCAGACAGATGTTGAATAATTCATCCACAGAGGCGGACAACATGCAGCTGTATTTGGGTTATGGGGGTGCATGGGTTCGCTCCCTGCCTGAATTCATGCAGCCCAAATTATAGGCATTACTTTGCAGGCAGAGCAGGGCATCGAAAAACTAGGACACTTTGCATAAAGGATCCAACCGAGAGGCACAATAAGATGTGAAAGATGGAGCTGCAGAAAGGTTCACGGTTTAAAATTATAACACGGGCCTATTAGGATTGGGAACGTTAGGACAAGTCAGTCGGGCTCATTTTGGAAAACAGTCTTCTCGTTACTGCTGAGAGTTTGCAGTCTACTCTGCAAGTAATATCCACTTAAGTCATTTCCTCTGGTATTGAGTCTGAAAATCCTATTTTATTCAATGCGAGTGACAAAATCTGCCAGAGGGGTGAGATAATTTAACTTGTTTCCAATACAAATCAACTTGTTGCAAGGATTTTCTTAATACTAGTGGAGTGATCAGCCTTATTCTGCCTTGTTCCAACATATTAGCACATGCTGCTAGAAGAATCCCGAAACATTTTAAACTGCAATGGAAACAAGTGCAATTACCTCACCCCGATGGCAGAATGGTTTTCTTGATTTAAATAAGTTTTATGGCTGAATATGAGACTAAATGACTTGTTAAGATGGATGTGTTTTGCATTGTAGCCTACACACACACACACACACACACACACACACGACAGAGCAGGGATCGCAGCATTCTGTCAGACAGAGCTATCTGGAGGTTTATGGCTCAGAGGTTTTGGAGTCGGTGCTGCCTCTGCTTGCCCTTTGGGCCTAATGGACACTGATGGAAAATGACTCCAGTGTTCCACCGATCCATCAGGCGCCTTCTCTCTCTGCGCCCATCCATCAGTCCGCACCTTTTACACACAAAGACCAGCTACACATTGTGAACTTTATGTAAGGCGCTTTATATTCAGGCTGCGATGCAAATCAAGCGCCTTCAGTCAGACGGACGGTTGTAGTGGTAAACAAACCATGACCTCCAGTTTGCGAGAATCACGAGGCAAACAATCACAAATAAAAACAGATGAATTATCTATATACTTTCCTCAGTTTGAGAGGCTCCTAGCTACTCTGCCTACACACTGTGATTTTATGTGCTAAAAGATTTCTGCCAGCCTGAAAAGCGTTGCAGAAAACTATTTCGCAATTTTGAAGAAAATGTGGGTAAAGTGAGTTGAGGTGGGTTTAGCTTCCACTACATCTCGGTTCTGGCTGTGCGGGCGCAGTGAGTCAGCCAGCCAGCCCGAGTCCCCAGAGGGTGTGAGGCACGGCGCGGCACGGCACGGCACGGCTCGGCCCCGCCCGCACAGAGAGAGAGGGAGAGAGAGAGAGAGAGAGAGAGAGGGAGAGGGAGAAGGTGGGGGGTTACTTACAGTGAATCTGGGTGCCGGTGAGCGCTGTTGTCGCCGTAGGTGGAGGTTGCATGGGAGCAGGTTTGGATTAAAGCCGCGGGTCTCTCTAGCAGCGCCGGTCAGCGTGACGCACGGGAAGTAAAGGCGCACCGAGAGCGAAGTCACATTGGATCAGAGCCAGCGGCGGCAGAGAGGGATCACCAAGTTGAGATGCTGAGAGCCTCGTAGTGTGCGAGAGGGATGCTGTTGTCTCGCAGTTCCCGTGTGGTTTCATAAGCGTGGCCACAAAAGGAATTGGAGCGTGCTCGTCAATTAGGGATGTATTTCCTTGAACTGCAATTAAAAAAAAAAGGTCAAGTGGATGTAGTTTTCAGTCTGGTTTAGGCTCTTGGTCAATCTGTGAGGAGGAGATTTCGTCCTGCGCTGTGAGGAGAGGGAAACAAAGCGTGCGCCGGGGCTGAATAACCCCACACCGAGATCTGGGTAAATAAATATGACGGCCGGGGTTGACGGTGTCTCAGGTCTGATGTTGAGCAACACTATCAACGTGAGTAATATTACAAATCTCGGAGTGTGATTATTTTTTTTTATTTTTTTTATTTTTTTTTCTGGAAGGAGGAGACCTAATCCAGGTGGCGCATCTCTGCTCGGCTGCGCGTAATGGGAGAAAAGTTTCGGACCTTGCAGAGGAGACGCACTCGCAGCATCCCGCCGACGACGCGCGTGTAAATAACATGTGAATCAGGCTGTTTGTCCGCGGCCGAGCAAGTTTTAAAGTGAAATTTAACGATCCAGCATGACTTGAAACACCCCATCGGCTTATCGGAATTCGCATCAAGCCAATTAACGCTCCATGAACCGCCGACCCGATTTGCCCAAAGACGCGCAGACGGACATTAATGATCTAGAGAGGATTTCTGCCGGCGCAGCAGTGCAGTGAAAGCCCGATCCCAGTTAGAGAGAGAGCGATCCCCGTTGGATGTCTGTGATGTTGTGCCAGCTCGGTCAGAGGTGCGTGATGGAGGTGGTGCTGCTGACCATCCTGTCCTGGGTGTCCGTCTGGGCAGAGGAGAAGATCATATTTGATAGACACGCTGTCTACTGGAACAGCTCCAACCCCAAGTGAGTGTCTGTAGGAGTTATAGGTGTGTGTGTGTGTGTGTGTGTGTGTGTGTGTGTGTGTGTGTCTAGGCTGTCTGTCTGTCTGACTGACACATCGCTTGGTGTTTTGGCATTCCTAGCAGGCTGAACCTTGAAATCTGAGCAGCACTCCACATTTTATAGTTTCCCCCCCCCCTTTATATATGATGCTGTCTGACCACATCAGTCTTTTTTATTCCCTTCCTCCTCCCTGGTTCACCAGTGGAAACCTGTCATATTTCTCCTCTTTGAGATGTGTTGGCTGAGCATTGTGATGTTGATGGAGCGTTTTTTACAATGAGCGAGCAAGGCACACACACACATACACATACACACACACAGACGCAAATGGCTTTAGTTTGTGTGTGTGTGTATGTGTGTGTGTGCACGCACGCTGTGGATATTTTGTTCTGTGGCACAGGGAGCTCCTTTTGTCTTAGACAATGAGGGCATCCTGCCTCCTCTTCTCATCAATGTCTAGAGATTTACTCTCTCTTTCTCTCTCTCTCTCTCTGTCTCTCTCTTTCTTCCTTTCTCCCTGTCTTTCCCTGTCTCTCTCTTTCTCTCTCTGTCTCTCTCTTCCTCTCTCTGTCTCTCTGTCTCTCTCTCTCTCTCTCTCTCTCTCTCTCTCCCTCTCTCTCTCACACGCACACACACACAGACACAAATAAAACCCTTACCTCTATTCTGCCAATTTCGGGGACTAGTGCCAACACACACACACACACACACACACATTATTTTCCCTCAACTGCAAGTACTTGTGCGAAAAGCACACCCATAAATAAACAGACACAGAGACATAAACACACACACAAGGCTGCACACACTCTCTCACACACATGTACACACACACACACACACACACGGCTGTCTTTAGCCGGGCCTCTCTCATTGACATGGGGCAGAGCACACTGGGTCCGTCTGTCTAATGGTTTGTGACAGCCTGGCCAGCCTCTCTCTCTCTCTCTCTCTCTCTCGCTCTCTCTCTCGCTCTCTCTCTCCGTTCCTCTCTTTCTCTCTCCCTCTCTTTCGCCCTCTCTCTCTCTCCCAGGTAGATAAATAAACAGTGAAAGTGCTCCCTCTCGCTCGCTCACGGCTGAATTAGTCCGACTAACGGCCCTGTCTCTCTCTGCATCACCCATACACACATACAGCAACTCACACACATACTCATACACACACACTCACACACGTACACATGCACGCACACACACACACTGAGCTAACAGGCCTGTCTCTGACTGCATCACTTTTCCACAGAAGGCTCCTCAAATATTTAACAGGCAAGAGGGAACATTCTCTCTCTTTCTCTTTTTTTCATCTCTCTCTCGTTCTGTCTTTCTTGCTCTCTCTCTCTCTCTCTCTCGCTCCGTCTTTCTTACCACACACACACAAACACACACACACACAAACACATGCAAACGTCATAGGGTAAATTTAAGCTATATGGACGGTTGCTGTCGGCGCTGCGATTCCGTCAGGGTCATGTGAACAAGTTGAAGTAGAAAGAGGCACATCAAAAATGCATTGGTACTAAAGCAATGAATCTAGGCTCTGGAGCCCCAGCGAAGTTGGTTCCCCCTGTTAGTCTCTGGCACTGTCATTGGTCATGCTGCGCTTTTTTCTCCACACACACGCGCGCACACACACGGTTGTCCTGCTGTACTTGTGAGGACCTTCCGTTGACAACATTCATTCCCTAACCCTAACGTAATCCTAAATCTAATTCTAGACCTAAAGGAATACGCCAAGTTTTTTGGGAAATTGACCCATTGGCAAGCTGAACACAGACACCAAAAATCATGCACGTGTCCCCGGTGCATCATTCGCCCCATGCAAACACTGTAGCACTGTAGCATACACTGTGCCAAGTGATAGCATACATAACATAACATAGCAAAATATAATCTCAAAAGTAAGAAAATGAGAATTTGCAGCTCTAAATCTAAGTGGTAAGTAAAGCAGTTTTGTGGAGGAGACTGGTGAACTTTACACAAAATATGATATAAAATTAACATTCTGGGTCTCTCTCTCTATATGCTTCCTTGTGTGTTCTTGTGTCCCCCATGATGCATTTGACATGATATCTAATGGCAGAAGTATGACTCCAAACTAACAAACTCAGGATCGAGGACAGGTAAAGATCCGGAAGTTGATTTGCCAAACTAGGCAGCGTTAAACGGCGACTTGGCCAACAAAAACAAATGGGAAGCCCCAAAATTAATTGCGAGAAAAATGCATCACGCCCTAACAGCGCTATTGCCTGTAGTTTGGAGACGGCTGAAGCAGCTGGGGAAATGGAAACAGCTGTGTGTCTTAATTGATTGCATGACGTCGAGCACATAGTTCATCTCAGGTAAGGATGCGTTCTCTGTTCTTGCATTCTTGCTTTCTTCTTACTTTGGATAATGCCAGTTGCCTACTATCACTCAGCACAGCTAAAGAGGCAGCATGGAGCACCAGAGTGTATGACCTACTGGGGGCGCATGGCTGATTTTGGTGTCTATGTTCTCATCACTAAATGGTTAAATTGACAAATGGGCCAATCTTCAAAAAACTTGGTGTGTTCCTTTAACTGTGAACCCAAGACCTAACCCTTAACTAGCGTCCTGAAGATGTGATGATCAGCCAAAATAGCCGCACTTTGCATGAACGGCCTCAGTCTGAATGTCTAAAACTCAAACTGGTTCTCATAAAGATAGCAAAACAAGAACAGACACACACACACACACACATAGACACAGGCTCGATGGTCCAGAAGGAGCCATAGACAGAGTTTGGACATTGCGGAGGCCAGTGGCAGGCATGTTAGCTCCACAAACCTGCGTCATGGCTGTTGCCAGGTATCTTGTGTCTCTACGCCAATAGATTTTTATACAGCGCTTGGCTTCTCTCTATGGTTACGGAGGACACTGTCAGCTCCATATTTTCTGCCAGTGCTGTCGATATTTGTCGATGTTTCGATGAAGTCGATTGCTTCAGGATTGTGCCGCTGTTTGTCCTCTTTCCCTCTCCCTCCTCCCTCTTGTTTGCTCCACTTCTCTTTCTCTCACTTTTTCATTAAATTACCTATAATGAAATGTTTTCCACCTGTAATTAATTGTGCCGCTGCTATCCTTCGGCATGTCTGTGAAAGAGAGTCTTGATCACAGCGAGACTAACCTGGATAAACCGAGGTAAATACAATGAGTTCAAAAAAAAAAAAATCTTAGTTAAGAGAGAGGAGGCGTAGTGCAAATTGGTCAAACTCTTTATATGAAGAGCTCTGGCTCTCTGCAGGCCTTCTCTTTCAAGGTCTCGCTGGATAATAGAAAATGTATGAGATAATCCAATTCAAACAGCTTCGGCCACTTCTGGTCACGGCGGGGAGCGGCACTCACACACACGCAGAGTGTTGTCCATCCTGCTGTTGTGATGAGATATGTGATGCTGCACGGTAACAAAGTACCGTAACACATTATCACAACAATACTGCGACACTAGAACAGAATCTGGAAATCTCCCAGACCCACATAAAGGGATTTATACTGCAGGAAGGCATATAGGAGGAACACACACACACATGCACACACACATGCACACACACACACACGCACAGATTTGGTCTCTCTTGAATAAAAGGCTAGCCAGCCACCATTTTTCTACTTGCTGGCTGACACACATACACACACACACACACACACACACACACACACACATATATACAGACACACACATGTCTGTGGAGGCTAGATTTGGGGCACACATGCACACTCATATACACACACACAATACACACATACACATTCAGCCAGATTGGCTCTCTGTTGAATAAAAGGCTAGCCAGCCACCCTTTTTCTGTTTTCTAGCTGGCACACACACACACACACACACACACACACACACACACACAGCCCCCTTCTGGCCTCCCAGACCTGTATTATAAAGCTTGCAGGTGAGGGGCTTTGTTCACCCTGAGTAGCTAATGTGCTCAGAGCAATGGGCTCTTCTCCACACACACTCTCTCTCACACACACACACACACACACACTGGCTCGATGGTCCAGAAGGAGCACCTTATCTAATCCCATGGTTTATCCTTCAAAAGACTTTCTCTTCCTTTTCTTCTCCGTTCCTCCACTCCCCTCTCTCTTCATCTCTCTGTCTTTGAGGAACTCCGTGTCAGTGAGAAGTGGTGATGGTTGACGACACTCATTCTATGGGACAGAATCTCCCCGGAGACACACACACACACACACACACACACATGCACCCCCCCCCCACACACACACACACACACACATGCACCCACACAGCCTTTGAGGAAGAAGTGTCTTACGCATGCAGCACCCACACACACACACACACACCACACGGACACACACATGCAGCCATGTGCACTCACACATACATACACACTACACACACCGCACACACCGCCTTTGAGGGAGAGCAAGTGTCTTATGCACTCAGCACGCGCTCACACACTCAAGCCACACACACACACACACACTGTTGTACACACCATATACACACACACACACAGGCATGTACACAAACATACACATAAAAAACATACACACAATCACACGCACACACACACAAACCCACACACACAGTGTGTTTTTGTACCCTGTGGCGCCCAGTGATATGTGTAGACACTAACACTTCCCCAGCCTTACCACACACATACAGACACACACACGCATACACACACACATATACACACACAGATTTGCATCCAATTTACATGTAGACTTGCACTCACCCCCGCTCAGTTACTGACAGTTTGTCAGACTCAAACCTGCCCCTGGGTTAAATCTATCTTCCACTGCCACCACCATCCCCCTCTCCATCTCTCTCTCTCTCTCTCTTTCTCTCTCTCTCTCTCTCTCTCTCTCTCTCTCTCTCTCTCTCTCTCTCTCCCCATCTCTCCCCCCCCCCCCCACCTCTCTCTGTGTCTCTCTATCACTCTCTAATCAGCCACTCTCTCTACTTAACTCTATTTCTCTCCTACACTACTCCTTTTCTTCCTTTCTTTCTCCCTCTCTCTCCCTTGGGATCGGACCAGTGTGCGACTCACATCGCCTCGGGCAACAGCTGCTGAACACACATGAAGCTCCAGTACATCAGGTTACATGTTCTTAGCATGTTTCTACAAGGTCGGACCGTGTATGTGTTCTGGCTGAACGTCAACACACTGCCATTCATGGAGTAAGAAGAAGAGAAATCCATGGCAGAGTAAAAGAGAGGGTTAATTGGCCTGTCTGTGCTGCAAAACATCTTATTTTATTTGTTTTACATTCTTGTTAATGCATCAGCTAATAAAGTAAAGGCCCTTTATGCACAACGGGAAGACACTTTAATGTATCTAAAGGATAATACTGGTGTTTTTCAAGTTTGTGCCAATTCCTTAGGTTTTCCTACCTTCAGAAGAAGCCAGTTGCTGCCATTCATTTTTGTACAGTATGAAAAACTATTTCCACAGACTTGAAATTGCCCAAACTAGATAATCAGTAAACATGAAGCCTTAATTTGGTTTAGTCAAAGTTTCTGTTTTATCGTTATTTCATTGCGGCTGAGTTGAGTGTTTTCATATCAGCGTGCGCATTACGTTACGCTCTACTTACTGTCAATCACCTGACACCCACAGGAAGAAATGAAAGTCTCTGCCAGGAAATAATCCCTCAAAAATATGTCGCCACTGAAACTTTATTGTCACATCAATGTCTTCTTATTTTGGGCGTCTTTGTTAGCCGGGACAGCCGTTAATTTCAAGCCGGGTTTGACGGCGTAAAGTTTGTATTTTAAAGACGACAAAATGTTTAAAAATCTAATTACATACGGCATGCGGTGCAAAATGATTGGGGGACATGTAAACTAGAGGTAGAGAGTAGTAAATGAGCTATTAATGACACCTGTATTCTCCTTTAAACTTGCTGTAACTTTGGGAGTGCCTTTGATCTTTCCCATTTCTTCTACCATGTATGACACTTCATCTTCCAATGAGCACCTCTTCATGACAAGCTGATGGCAGTTCAGCTTTCTGTGCTAATTTGCGCCGCCATGCGCCAAATAGCCCGGGGTCGGTGCTTGTAACAATTAGCGCTGCAAATGAATCTGAGATCGGCAGCCCCATGATTTTATTTCTCTGGCAGGGATATTCCTCCCCTTCACCTTTGGATTAAGGATTTTATTCTTCCGGTTATTAAGGCAGTGGCTTAGAATCATAATCCTTGTCTTTTAAAAAGAAAATCACCAGAAATGATTTTTTCAAAGCAGGATTTCCAAAAAACCTCATCCCGAGAGATCATGAACCCAGACTTCCCCTGCGCATTTTTTTTGCAGAAAGCTGCCCTTTTCCAGATTCTCACCCCTGCCCTTGAGAGTGTCTGTGCATGCGGTTCGCTGCGAAATATCATCATCATTTGATCATCCCATACAAGCATAATGGCCTGTTTAGTATGTCACTAGCATGGCAGCGAATCTGTAATGCGATATGAAATGTTTACTTACTTCCCCCGCGTGTGATTGTTCATGCAGGGGAGCAGCTTGAAAGAATGAGTAAAGATATTACTCTGCAGTGCTGCTGCTGCTTCTGTTGCTACCTTCCACTAATGAGGTTTGTTGATGATAATGACTGTGGCAATGATGGTGATGATGATGTAAGGGCTCCGAAACAACCCGGGGAGATCCCAGGAGCTATTGTTTTAATGAAGAGAGGGAGAAACAGTTACAGCCAGGCGATACAGAAAGTCAGAGAGAGGCGGTTTAAAGAGAGAGAGAGAGAGAGAAAGAAAGAGAATGAATGACATAGAATGAAAGAAAGAGGATGAGAGGAAGAGTACAAAATAGGGAGATACTAGCCTAGAATATGAAAGATGCCAGACTGCGCTCCATACATAGGGAACAATGGGCATTGTCATTCCTGCTCCATTCTTGTTCCCGCTCCCCTCTAATACTTTTTCCTCAGGTCCCGGCTGGGTGTGCTGATTGTGTTAGCCGAGTGTAAGAATAGGACCCTTTCAGTTCTGTCTGTCTAATACTCTGATGGGACCCCAGCCTCCCGCTCGTCATATATAGACCAGCTGGAGACCGATAATAACACATACACCACTGTCTGGCTACGCCTCACTCTGGCCCTGAGAGACGGGAGAAGAGAGAGAAATGTGAAAGGAGAGGGGGGGAAATAGTGAGATCTACTTGAAGGATTAGGGACACTCAGAGCATGAATATAAAGAAGGACAAAAAGATGAGTGTATAACAGAGAGAAGGGGCCACCGTTTTTTTATTTTTTTATTTTAGGAGCAAGCTGCCTCAAATGTGCAAGCAGCACAGGTGGGGTAAAGGGAGGAGAGGAATGAGGGAGAGTGCAGGGGGAGTTAGTGGCGGGGGAAAGAGAATCAAAGGAAAGGAAGAGAGGAAAGAGAAATTAGGTGGAAAAAGAGGGAAAGTGGTGGAAAGAGAGAGAGGGGGGGGGGTGGGGGGGGTTAGAGAACGGCGGAGGGGAAGGAAGATTATTTGCGCCACTCTGGAACTGTGAGTCAGGCAGGCATGCAGCATAGTGGGAGAGAAAGCAGCTATAAGCGCACGGTTGGATGGGTCTCAGCAGGTGAATGTCGGGGGGCTGGTATTACAGGAGAAACACTGGCCTTTAGCATGGAGACTCGCCCAATGTTAAAGACGCCCTCTGGCGCACACAGCTTTTAGAATGAGAAACTTGGCATTTAAAATAGAGGAAGAGAAGTTGCGCTGCAGGGATGGAGGGATGAGGTGGAGGGGACGGGTGGCTGTTTTGCCCCCGTAAATGCTCCGTTTTCCACTCGGCTTGGCAGCGTCGCAGGTGAAACTCCATGAAATATTTATCGTCGGACCCCGGTAACAACTTTCACACTGATAACTTTGCCAGGAAAGTCTCCGCGAGACTTTGGCAACTGTTTGGCAAGCGTGTTCGTCTTAGAGTTTTTGGACCATGTGTATGTGGATAGCAGGGTTATTTTCTCTTTGTGATACTATAAAATTGCATCACGAGAGTCTTGGCTTGTGTGTGTGCGTGTGTGTGTGTGTGCTCGCGCGTGTTTCAGCAGTAATGAAAAACGGTTTTCATCATCATCCAAAAAAAAATCCCCTGTAGATTTCAAGCATAAGGAGTGGAAAGTCAAACAAAAGAACGAGAGAATGAATCATTTGCATTGTAATCCATCAGACAAGACAGAGCAAAATCATCTAATTCCCAACCAGCTATGATCGCCACACTACCCTGGTATTATCCAGAAAGGGGGGCACTGTAAACAAACCCCTCATTTTAGACTATGCTAATGGGACATAATAAGGCAGAACCAACAGATGTTGCACCACTCCCATGATTTTGTCATTAGTTAATTCTGCTTGGTGCCACAGCGCTGGCTAACTAGTAAACAAACCCAAACCCTCTGATCACTCTTAAGTCTCTGAGCTGTGTCCTTCTGGTTCAGTGGGTTTGTAATTTGGGCTGAACTATCCCTTTAATCCTCACCTGTAGAATAATCCTCACCTGAGGTCTAATCCTGAGCTAATTCCAGGCGAGCCTTCGAGGATCTTATATCCGAAAACCGGCCACTAATCTGATCGGCCTCCGGACAGAGATGGATAGAGAGGAGGAGAGCAAATGATGAAGACGAAGATGATGACAGTGATGGAAATGGTGATAATGAACATGAGGGTGAGAATGATGGCAGTGGTGATGACGGTAATGAAGATGGAATGGATCTTTATTTGTCTTCAGTCTCACCTCAGACACAGTAAAAACATTAATTAAACGCTTAATACAACAACAGTGCAGATGCAGGACAGATACGAATCAATCCAGTGCAGTGCAGTGGCAATAGTTCATCTGGTCTTGTTTAGGATGCTGACTGCCTCGGGGACAAAAGACCTTTCATAAAGGTTCTTTTTGGCCACCGGCAGTGTAAAGCGCCGGCTGACAGAGAGGAGGATCTCAAACTCACGGCGGAAGGGGGTGAATTGGGTCGTTAACTATTTTCAGAGCCTATTTTCTGTTTACGGCTGAGTTGTACAGGTCATCCGGCTGCTTTTGCTGTCTGCCTGTTATTTTTCCAGTTGTGCTGACAATCATGTTTAATTCATTTCGGCTTTTTGTAAGTTTCCAAATCAAACGGAGATGTTGAACACAAGGATGCTCTCCACCAGGCTGACCTGACGGATACCAAACCTCCTCAGCTTCCTAACTAGAACAACCTCTGACTTGCAGTGTTGATGATAATGCTAATGACGCTGATGAAGAGGGTGATGATAGTGATGATGATGATGATGATGATGATGATGATGATGATGAAGAAATTGGTTATGATATTGATGATAATGATGATAAAGAAATTGGTTATGATATTGATGATAATGATGATAAAGAAGAAGATTATGATGATGATGATGATGATGATGATGGTAATAATGATGATGAGCAGCATCATCATGGTATGATGAAGATGACAGTGATGGAAATAGTGATTATGAAAGATGAGGGTCAGGATGATGGTAGTGATGATGAGGAGGAGGAGGATAGTGATAGTGATGATGATGATGATGATGATGATGATGATGATGATGATGATAAAAGTGATAAAGACAGTGTTGGTGATGGTGATGATGATGATGATGATGATGATGATGATGAAAGTGATAAAGACAGTGTTGGTGATGATTATGATGATGATGATGATGATGATGATGATGATGATGAAAGTGATAAAGACAGTGTTGGTGATGATTATGATGATGATGATGATGATGGTAATAATGATGATGAGCAGCAGCATCATGGTATGATGAAGATGAGGAGGAGGAGGATAGTGATAGTGATAGTGATGATGATGATGATGCTGATGATGATGATGATGATAAAAGTGATAAAGACAGTGTTGTGATGGTGATGATGATGATGATGATGATGCTGATGATGATGATGATGATGAAAGTGATAAAGACAGTGTTGGTGATGATGATGATGATGATGATGATGATGATGAAAGTGATAAAGACAGTGTTGGTGATGATGATGATGATGATGAAAGTGATAAAGACAGTGTTGGTGATGATGATGATGATGATGATGATGATGATGATGATGATGAAAGTGATAAAGACAGTGTTGGTGATGATGATGATGATGATGATGATGAAAGTGATAAAGACAGTGTTGGTAATGATGATGATGATGATGATAATGATGATAATGATGAAGACAGTGTTGGTGGTGATGATAATGATGATGATGATGATGATGATAAAGACAGTGCTGGTAATGATGATGATGATGATGATGATAAAGACAGTGTTGGTGATGATGATGATGATGATAATGATGATAATGATAAAGACAGTGTTGATGATGATGATGATGATGATGATCATGATAAAGACAGTGTTGGTGAAGATAATGATGAAGATGATAAAGACAGTGTTGGTGATGATAATGATGAAGATGCCGCCACCGCCGATGATAATGATAAAGACGGTGATGATAATAATAATGATGAAAATGATGACGACGATGATGATAATGATAAAGGCAGGATTGATGATGGTGATGATAATGATGAACATGACACACACACACACACACACACACACACACACACACACACACACACACTCCCCCCTCCCTCTCTCACCTGAGGGGGATGCAGGAGGAAGAAGGAACCTGAGAACTCCATTAAGATTCGTCTTTTCTCCACTTGTTCTCCTCTCCAGGGAAAATGGAAAATGAAGAGGGAGAGGAAAAAGATGTGAGAACATTATTAGGCTTTTTTTTTTTTTTTTTTTTTTTCGCTGTTCTGTCTTTTCTTTAAATGGAAATGGAAAATGAGGAGATTCTCCACTGATGAGATTGCTCCATTCTTTGAGGCGTCACCCCGAACTCACTCACACAACCGGAGAGAGGTGTTATGTCAGAATGAGGCCAAGATTGTTCACTTCTTCTTTTGTGTCCCTTTTATGTGTGTATATGTGTGTTCTCGCGAATACTATGTGTGTGTGTGTGTGTGTGTGTGTGTCCTGTTTTGTCCATTTTTGTGTGGGTGTTTAGATGTGGCTCAGGAGTGTGTGAGTGTGTTGGTTTCAGTAGAAAAAAAAGATCCTTACTCCGGTTTGAAGAGCCTAATCAGAGGCTGGCAATTTTTCCTCAGCTCCTGTGTAGTTCTAAGGCGACTGCTGGGCTCCTCTCCTCCTCTCCTCTCCTCTCCTCCTCCCTCCTCCTCTCATCCTTGATTACTGGAGGGGCTGCAGGAGGGCTCTGTTCTTCACCGGGCTTTATGTTGACGTCCTTCATAGCTGTTACACTGTGGAAGGATGTGCTTCCTTGGGAGGTATCTGAGCAAACAGAGCTTCTGCAGAAACTGTGACTGTCTGCATTTCTTATTCTCCGCTGTGGACGTGGTGAGTGTGGACACAAGTGGGTGAGGAGAGGCTTGCAGAGGCACCAATCATCCAAAGACCGAGGAAAAGCCTGCGACAGGAGGAAAGACAGGATGAAGAGAGAATAACAGATATATATATATACTGTGGTGAATCATATCCACCCAGTATGGATTATGGCTCTATAGAATCTTTTTTTATGAGATAAGTAAAAAAAACATGCACATATTATATATAAAAATATCAAATAAGGGGAGAAAAGCAATTGCTCCAATTGAAATAAAGTCAACTAGCCTAAATGTTAAAATACATCAAACAAAAAAAAGGCTGTCAGTATTTGTTAAGCGCACAGTCAAGTGTCTTAATGGGAATAGTGTCTACAGCAATCCATTACGTGATTTGCGAGAGTAATGAATACAAAAAAAAATCAATCAGATCGGAAAAAACAAAAAGGGAAAGAGGGATGTGATGGAGGTAGAGCTATAGGAAGAGATGGGGGGGGGGAGAGTGAGAAAACAGAAAAAAGTGAAATGAGGGGGAAAAAGAGGAGAGAGAGAGAGAGAGAGAGAGGGGGAATTGACAGGAGGCGTGTTTTGCTGTCTTTGGGCGCAGTGAGGAGTATAGGCTGTGGCATCCGCTAGTGGTGCTGCATACTCTCTGTTTGATCACACACACTTCAAACACCCTCACTGACTTCCTCTTGCAGAGAGTTGGGAGACGAGCGGACGTGTGTTTTCGCTTGTGTCTGCGTGTGTGTGAGTTTGTGTGTGTGTGTGTGTGTGTGTGCAGCTGCATGTTTGCTGAGGAAAGCGTTATTGATGTTTTGTTTATCTAAAATGGGTCGACCCTAAACAAAACAAGCACAGTGTCTACAGTGGCTGGGATGTTGACTGCTGTAAACTGCGGCTGCATCGGGGCTCCCGAATCTATGAATAATGCTGATAAATAACCCTGTGTGTGTAAGTGTGTGTGTGTGCAAGTGGACGGGCCCGCGACTTTGTGTGTGTGCACGCGCTTGTTTTCGCCATTATCTCTCCCCTGTCATTCTTCCTCCTCTATTATGTTATCCCTCGTAAATCGGTCCATACATCGGCTTCATTTCAGGTCTTCATTCTCTGCGTTTCCGCCTGTTGTGGATCGCTGCGTTCCTGTGCCTTAAAGAGCCGTGACCCCAGAGAGCTCATTAAGGCCATTAGCGGAGAAGAGTCACAGAATAGTTAGGCTCGCACTCCGGTGTCTGCTCTCATATCGCTAACCTCTCCACACAGATAAATCCACTCTGACTCATGCAGTCGTTTTTTTCCCTCGCCCCTCTGCGCATTCCTTCCTATACGTTGCCTCCTCATGCATGTTGCATACTGTACATACCGTGGCTCTCTATGGCTCCCTTTAATTTTTCTCCATTAAAATCACTCTAACACAGCCGACCTGTCATATAAAAGTTTGATTAAAAACATTATTGAAGATTAGACTGATGAATTATTGATCAGCGCGGTGGGAAGTCTGTGGGGAGTAGATTAGAAGACAAGGAGGCAACGAGGTGTATTTGTGTGAGTGCAGTTTGTGTGTGTGTGTGTGTGTGTGTGTGTGTGTGTTAATACATGCATGCGTCCATATTTGCATGAGTGTATGCGCATATGCATGCGAGCGCATGCGTGCAATCAAGCATGTGTGTGTAATTGAGCATGTGTGTGTATGCCGGTGTGTGATCAAGCGTGTGTGTGAGTGTGTGTGTGTGTGTGAGATCAAGCGTGTGTGTGTATGTGATTGTGTGTACATTTGAGTGCATGTGTGTGATCAAGCGCACGCTCATGTGTGTATGTTTGTGTTTCATGGAGCATGGTGTGTGTGTGTGTGTGTGTGAGAGAGAGAGAGAGAGAGAGAGAGAGATAGTGAGTGATAACTCCGCTGGGAGCTGATGGTAAGTCGGTGATGATTCTATTTAAGAGGATAATTTCGAATGCTGTGTGAAGTTACAGCCGAAGTTACGGAAGACCCCGTGACTTGTCAGTTTTACCACGAAAACAAGTCAACAGCTCTGCACAGGCAAAACAGAACTGCTGACTTTCCACCTGCTTTTCACCTCCTGAGCTCAATCTCAGCACCGGGCTTTGGGATAATTATGTTTTGTGTAGACGGTGATTATGAACATATAACTGAAACAGTGACTGCGTTTACATGGACTTGAGTATCCCGGTTATGAGGCTTATCCCGGTTTTGATCATATTCGGGATATGGCGTTTACATGGAACAAAGAGAAAACTGGTTATTCATATCCTCGTATACATGATAGATACTAGTATCCCGGTTACTGATTACTGCATGCTATTTGCGAAGGCGCCTGTGATGTTTACAACACGAACTGGCAATTTTAAAATCGTTAATCTGATATTCCTCTGTAACTGTTAACCTTAAATTAATTTGACTGTTTTGTTTTGATGTTTGGCCACGTAGTAATGTTTCTTTAGTATTTTCCACCGTGAGCTGACGGGATAAGGGCTTATCCAGGTTTCTGAAATCGGGATATGATGTTTACATGCGCAAACACAAAAACGGGATACTTCAAAAACCCGATCATAACCGGGATACTCAAGTCCATGTAAACGCAGTCAATGCTATCAACCGTTGGCATAGCTTGGGTATAACCAGGCTTGAATGAGATATGCACCATTTTGAAAAAGACACCTGCTCGGACACAAAAAAGAAGAATATTCACTACAGCTACTACTACTAATAATAATATGATGATACTTGCCCCCGCCTCCACAGGGAGGTCAGAGGTCAGGGTCAGCTACAGAACAGCATGTCTTAAGTTGGTAGAGATTGAGTTTGTTGCTCAAGGACACTTCAGCGGGGCGGATGCGAGCCAACACAGGTGCTTGAACTGAGCTCCTCTGGTGGAAGGACAGTCTCCCTGGCAGTGGGGCGGGTCACAGCTGACCCACAGATAATCCACTCACTGCCCTGCTTCTCACAGGAGAACAAAGTGTTATTAGAGATATTGCTTTAAAACAGAGTTGGGATTTTATGGGGTGATGTATTTTAATTCAAAGTATAAAAAAAACATAACTTTTAGCATCAGTTGTTGACAAGGTTTCCATGATCTCTGCCCATAAACTTCACATCTCGGCACCTTGGGGATCACAGGATGTCCCGACTCCTCTTGTCGTATTTACCCCCTTCTTTGTATCGTTCATGCGTGCTAAACTCGTAATTCTGATATTTCCGACAGCACCTTGAAGGCAGCGTAATGTTCATTTGTTAGATCGATTTGGTCGCAAATTTATGCACAACACAATCAGTCTGTCTGTCAGCTCATTATATGAGGGGAGAATGTACCAAAGCAAGAAGGATGGACTCATGAGATGTGATGAACTTATGCCACACACACACACACACACACACACACACACCTCTGTGGAGCTGGCGGGCCAGTCTACAGCGAAACTACCAAACAGCATGGGACTTTTTAAAAAATCGTTGTATGGGTGTTGCTGGACTCACCGCCGGCCCGCAGGTCGACCGGCCCACCAGGAAAACTCCCACTACTCCAGATGGCCAGTCCGCCCGTGCTCGCATGGGAGAACGATAACAGTTTTGCAGACTGGATCCTCCATATTTCAGAGATATCAAATGATTTTTGTACTCTCGAAATGATGGCGATATAGTGTTTTGGAATAGAACTCTTCCATTTGGCTTCCTGTTCTGTGTGCGACTGCTGCTGGCTTGAAACCCAAGGACATTGCATCCACTCTTCATTTCATGTCCCTTCAGCAACATAAACAAACTTCTGACAAACAGTGCAGTTTTTGATATCTGTAATAATGATTCCAAAAATGTTTTCAGGCATTAATGTTAATGCCCCAGATATTATTGTTGATTAGGAGCTCAGAGAGATGCTCACACTGCGAGCCTTGTGGTCGATGCCGCTCTGTCCTGACTGATTGGGCGCGGTGTGAGAGGCTCTGATTGCCTCTGTGTAGCGGTCTGCAGCTACAAAGTTTTGACCTGGCAAAGTCTTGTATTTTTCACTGCTCTGGTCTCGCCTTTCATAAAGTTGCATCATTTTAATGAGTGGCCATAGCCATCTATCTAGCTAATTAGGTAGCATTAATCGAAGAATAAACTCGATAAAACTTCAGAGCTCACCATCGACCCCGACGATGGATGCAACCGTTCTCCAGGCATCGTTTTTGAGACATTTAGTCTTTCAAAATAAAAGTTGCAGATGAACTGGGAAGCTTTGAATGGCTGTAATCGATCTCATCCATTTTGCACTTGCCAGGCAGAGCTGTGCCGTTCGAAATGAAATCACATTGATAGGGAGAAGGAAGTGTGGAAATCTGACCGCAAGGAGCTCATCTGACTTTTCTCATCTGACAAGTTCGTTGAGTGTCAGACATCGGCTTCCCAGCTCGCTCAGCTCTATAGGGAATGAACGGACTCCCAGTGAGTTGCACGCAAGGTTAGAAGCATTGAAATAGTGATAAATAGAAAGGTGAGCTCCAGCCACAAGGTGAATAACCACCAATACAAACACAAAAATATCTGAATTAGTGTTATTTTCTCGAGTTAACTAAACTTGTATGTCAGCTTAAAAAAGAAGCTTAACTTTACTGCAGCAGTAAAAAGTTGGTCGACTTTATTACCCAACTATAAAGGTGAGTGAGCTGAGTTTAAGTGGGTGATGAATCCAAAGACTTGATTTTGCGGTGCACTTCATCCCTGGTTAGAGGAGACAAATAGGCCACGAGTGCCAGCTACTGGTCTTTATATTTAGAAGCCCCCTCTTGTACACCGGCCCTAAACACACTCTTACCGAAGCGTCTGGGGAGCTACTTAGCCGACAACTCCGAGTCAGTAATGAGGAAGGTGGTTTTCGCTCGCACCGCAGCATCTCTCTCCCCTTCTCTTCTCAAACGAGCGAACCGGGCCTCGTGTGCGCCGATGGCCTCGTGTTCTGCCGCGCCGCTCGGCCGTGACGCCGACCGCCACCGTCTGCATTCAAATGATCTATGGTCGTAAAGCTCGTGTCTCGAGCAGAATACGAACCCGCGGACCGAATAGGAGCGTTGCGGGACGATCCGATTGAAATAGCTTCCGGGCAACCTGTTGTATAGATCAGCTCCTTCCCTGGGAGGTCTCGCTTGCCGGGCGAGCCCCTTAGGCCATGCTCATGGGCTAGCGGTGAGGAGCCTTCAGAAGACAGATCCGATGAGAGGGAGGAACGTACACTCGGCGTGATCCTGCTCGTCGTCTCTTTTTATTGGCCGAGTGCGGCGGAGAGGAGAAGGCACCGTTTTCGTACCCTTGGCTAAGCGCTGCATGGGCTCTACTGCTCCACGCTTGTCTGTTTCAATGATGTGAATTTTCAGGGCTTTTCGTTCGGGGGTTTTTGCTGGAAAACGACTCGACTCCCATTTTTTTTCCTCTGATGAACACTCCTTTTGCCCCGCCACTGTTCAGCGCTTCTCAGTGATTTCCTCCTCACATCCCTGCTCTGTTCCTTGTGTGAGTGCGATGCGTTCAGTCTCTCAAAACACTCCCCTCCTCAATGGTTACGTCCTTGCACTTTCTGTGAAAATGCGGAGATAAAGAAATAAATGTGAATGTGTGTGTGCCTGCAGTGTATTTGCCTGCGTACATGGATGAATGAGTGTGTGCAGAGCGAGCAGTGGGTCTGCTGGGAACACACGATGAGCCGGTGATGACTCTATTAAAGATGCTGATTTGGAAAGCTAACTGAAGTTACTGCGGAACCTAAAAGCCTCCCCGCTTCCCTCCTCACCATTAACTACCTACAGCTGATTAACATGCAGAAGCCCCGAAGGCAAAAGTCCTCGCTGCCCTGGAGCATCTTAGCACGAGCATCATCTTTGACACCGGGTTGCCAAGGAAATGAACTGACCCCGAGCAAAAAGAAATTTAAATAAAGCCTTAAAACCAAAACAAACTAAAACAAAAAACAAAAGAAAACTAAACCTAACTATATCGTGAGAATCTTGGAACTTCTGTTTTTGGTCTTTCCCACTGTTAGTTTATTAATTGATTTATCTATTATTTACCCTTCATCAGTTACTTCTTAGTTTATTTGCACAGTGGTGAAACATAGCAGTGATAGCAGTCAAAAACAAACAGGAGTAAAGAAAAATGACAAATTTGTGCAGTTGAGATTAAAAAAAACCCCCAAGGGTGCTTCATAGAAGACAAAAAAAACATCTCACCTCAAAAACGAACAAGTAAACAAACATATCAAAACGACAAGCAAAGGCACCATTGAATCGGATAACAGAATCTGAACCTGAACAAAACGCACCACATGCTGGAAAACGGTGGAGCAACATGAAGCGTAAAGTGACAAGGGAAATAAAAACAGAGTCAGAATTTCAGATAGCCCTGATAAAGAAAATAAAGTCACCGGGGAGTTTGAATGTGGTGGTTTTGCGGTGGCTTTTAAGAAACTTTACTGTAACGTAGCGCTGCTGCTGCATGAAAACCTCCTGCCTTCTGTGCTGTGGAGTAAATTTCAAGGTCCTAGGTCCCAGGGATACAAACACAGAAGCGATGTGATAAAAACACAGATAAAATGCATCGGTATAAAAAGACACAGAAGAGAAGAAAAATGAAAAAATTTGGTCAGCTGAGATAAAAATGAAACTAGAGGGTGATAAAAACATCTCACATCTCTCAGAACAAACACATAAAACAAACAGGAAAACAGACCAAAGATGCCAAGCAAAGACGCAACTGAATTCAACAACAAGAATCTAAAGAATCTATGGAGGAAACTGCCAACATTCAGATCCATGTTACCGTTTGAAAGAAATCTATTTTATAATCTCAAAACTGGCCAGCTCTCGATCTGAAAATAAGTCAATTTATTTTGGCTCCCAAGAGGCTGACTTTTTTTTTTTTTTTTTAGAGATGTGAGGTGTTTCTCTGACAGCAGCGACTTCCTCTTTTCGCCACAGTCTGTTTGGTTTGGATCTACAGTGAAAACACGGTTTCTCTCCCCCATCCCTCAGGCGGTTAAGGTTAGAATCGTTGCCTCTTTTCCACCGAACGGACAAATCTGATCCGAGGCTGGTACTTTGGGGAAAAATTCTGCGCGAATCAGTTGATGCGTGTGTGTGTGTGTGTGTGTGTGTGTGTGTGTGTGTGTGTGTGTGCAGTTCCCGCTCCTACAACCCTCCATCCGCAGAGGAAAGCGCTCTTTGAACTGTGAACCAATGAGCATCACAGCAGCAGCAGCGGGATGTTGCTAGGAGCAATTCCTATATCCAGCTGTGGGCCTGTGCATAACACACACACACACACACACACACACACACACACAACAAACCCAGCTGTCTGTCTTAAGGCCATACTGTAGCGGTGATAGACACAATTTATGGGCGACCCCCCCCCCACCACCGCCACCTTCTTTTTCCCCTCTTCTCCTCCTCTTCCTCCTCTTCTCTCCTCCTCGTTTCCCCCGGTATCACAGGGCAACATGTTATGTATCAGGAACGCGTTATTTCCCACTTATCTCGCTGCCATCTCTCTCTCTCTCTCTCTCTCTCTCTCTCTCTCCCCTCTCTCTCTCTCCCTCTCTCTCTCTCTCTCTCCCCTTTTTCTCTCTCTAATGCGTAGAGACAGGGCTGGATGTATAATTCATATCCCCTCTGCCAGTCGTGTCCCTCTTTGTGTGTGTGTGTGTGTGTGTGTGTGTGTGTGTGTGTGTGTGTGTGTGTGTGTGTGTGTTGCCACCATCACTCATCAGGCCGAAGAGGCAGGCCTCACCGAAGAAGAAAAGCGGAAGGAACAGGTCATTTGAGTACGCGCGTGTTTACGTGTGTGTGCCTGTTTACCTCCCTCTCTCTCTCTCTCCCTCTCTCTCTCTCTCTCTCTCTCTCTGTGTGTGCGTGTGTTTACATTTATATAAATCATGCATAGGCGTGGGAACATTCGGATGTGCACATTTCTGTACGTTTCATCGCACAGCTCAGGGTTAGAGGGCGCGGCCGCGGACAGAGCGTTTGACGTCTGTTTTCCTTTGCTATATTTATGGGCCTTGGGATTCGTATTTATCTCCGCGCCGCGCTCATTCCCGCGGCCGAGGCGCTGGTTATGAAACTGTGAAAGCAGGCCAGCGTTTGCTCTCTGAAGGCAGACATGCTTCTCTGAGCCCGAGTTTCTCTGAAATAGAATTTGGGAGGCCAAGACCCACCTCTCTTCTCCACTCAACCATACACTCACTCATTCCCTCTGGGGAGGAGAGAGAGAGAGAGAGAGAGAGAGAGAGAGAGAGAGAGGTAAGGGAGCGGGAGGAAAGAGAGAAAAGGGATGAAGTAAGGGCGTAAAGTGCGAAAGGAGGGGAGGGGGGAAAAAAAGAGGGAAACGGCTGGAGAATGAAAGGAGGAGTGAGGGAGGAGGGTGAGAAAAACAGAGAGGATGGCTGGGGAAGGGTGAGAAGGGTGAGCGAGTGCAGGTACAGAGAGAGAGAGAGAGGGAAAAAATGGAGAGAGAGAGAGAGCAGGAGAGGAGGGGGGGGGCGGCTATAGGTGCAGAGAGCAAAGCGATTGAGGGAACATGCAGAGCAAAAAAAAAAAAAAAAGATGGAAAAAGAGAAGAGCAAGGCCACAGAAAGCCAGGCATCATGTAGAGGAAACAAGAAAGAGAAGAGAGAGAGGAGGGCCGAGCGAGGCACAAAGAGCAAGGATACATGTACTGAGAAAAAAAAAGAGAAAGAGAGCTATAGGCACAGGCCATGAAGAGAACATGTAGAGAAAAAAGAGACAGAGAGAGACAGAGAGAGAGAGTGTGGGAGAGAAATCAACTCTTTCCCCTCTAATGGGTGAGTGAGCATTGGGAACAGTCAGCTGAGCCCGTGTCAAGAGGGGGGGGGGCCCGAACGAGAGAGGAGCTTCACATGCACGGTTTAGTCTTATCGCCGCCCCGCCGCAGATAGCCGCCGCTTTAATGGACAGCGAGCAGAGCGGCGAGGAAACGGAAAGATAGAGGAGATGTTTCAATCGGGAAAAAAAGGAGTGAAAGAGTCTTCACGCTCGTTTACGGGGGCTCTCTGCTTGATGAATGGCAAACCGAGTGGGATGAGGAAATACACATGGGAGACGCTTCGGCTTAAATAAATGCCTCAAAACTAGTTTAGGGTCAGCGCTGCCGTAGCTCTATTTAATGGATGGAGCGCAGAGGGGGGAGGTGGAGTTGATTTTTCGAAAAGCATTAGACATTAGAACGGCCCTGACATTTGGTATTTAAAAGTTTCCACATTTTAGACTCTCCGTTTTTTTATTAGCCTATTTTATGGGTGTTTTCGCTGAGGAAATCAATTGACTGATTCTATTTAGAAAAGCAAATGGCATGTACAAGTGCCATGTATTTCTATTTAATGGTCAGAAAGCCGAGGAGAGACGGAGTGGGAGAAAGTGTCTCCAAGCCGATTTAATGTTTCCACTTTAGCGTTTCCATTTAGTGTTTCCACACCGCTGTAGCTAGTGTTCATGACAGCGAGCAGAGCAAGTGGAGAGAGGCGGATACATCAAAGAAAGGATGGATATTGAAAAGTAATATGTGGATATTTAGTATTTATATTGATTTGAAAGAATCAGAAAGTGTCACAAAATAGAAGCTTCCTAGAATGTCATCCCAGGTCTTACTTACAGCCCCTCGCACCCTGATGGTCCCGCCGGTGGGACCATCATTAACGTACAAACCGCATGTCGCACGGCCAGACTTTGTTCATACCCACAGAACTTTATTTCAAAGTCTAGATCAAAGTCAAAGTCAAGATCCCAAGCTTTCTAAAGAGTCTAAATTGCAGGGAAATGTGTAGAAAATGCTGCCCAAGACATCTAATGTTAGATTTTTTTCATTTGATGTAATGGCACAGCCTTAAAAAAAAAAAAAGGCATCTTGGGTTTGAATATTTCACTCAGTATATGCATGCTATAGCTTCAGTGAAGCGTTGGAACGAGCAGATACAGAATATGTATGTGACATTCATCGTACAGAATGGAAAAAATGTCTTTTCTAACTTTGAAGCTACGTAACGGGAAATTTAAGGGGAAAATCAGGGTGCAACGGATTAGCTGAAGGGCAATTTAATAGAAGAAAGCATGGCGGGTTCAAGATAATTTAGAAGAGCAGATGCTATGTGGAGAGGTAGCCAATGTAAAAGTTCCCCTTCATGCTTTTATCCTCTATCTATCCCGCATTAGAGCCACAGACCGTTCGTTAAAGCCAAATTAGACTCCTGAAAGCCAAAACTCTCACCAGGCCATTCCTTGTAGCTTCCAACATCTGAAAATAAAGCAAAACGAAGCATTTTCTCCAAACGCTTCCTCTTGGAGCGAGGAGCACAAATGCAGCATGAGTCCAAGTCCAAATCCAAATCCAAATTTATTAATAAAGCACATTTAAAAACAACAGTTGACCAAAGTGCTGTACAATCAAAATAGCAAAAACCATAAAAACAACACAATAAAAACAAAGACCAGTTTAAAAGACAAAAGGACAATAAAATAATAAAAGCAATAAGACCATAAGAAAAAGAAAGGCAACTCTCATACTGAGCTAAAAGCCAAGGAATAAAGATGTGTTTTGAGACGGGATTTAAAAACAGGCAGTGTGGGGGCCAGCCTAACACGCAGAGGCAACTCGTTCCATAGTTTGGGGGCTGCAACTGCACAACTGTGCTTCAACCTAGACCTTGGGACAACCAGAAGCAACTGGTCAGCGGACCTTAGCCGTGAGTGCAATAGGAATGAAGTAATGTCAACAATGACAACATCTGTACAAGTAGCTCTCTGTTTACCCGACAGGATGCAGAGGGGAGAAGAGGGGGAAATATCCATGAGAGATGCTTCAATTTAAAGAAAAAAAGTGTCCCCCAGCCAGTTTAGAGTTTCCTTGTCAATGTAACTAAATAGCTCTCTATTTAATGGACAGCAAACAGAGGGGAGAGGGAAAGAGAAAGATACATCGAAATAGGTCTGGATATTGAAAAATGATACCTGGTACTGTGCCGCTCGCTCTGCAGCGGCTCTCTATTTCATGGAGAGCAAGCAGACGGTGGAAGAGAGAGGAAGACACACGGCAGATGCTTAAAAAGTGTCTCCAAGTCAATTTAGTGTTCCCATGCCACTGTAACTAAATAGCTCTCTATTTTATTGACAAAAAGCGTAGGAGAGAAGAGAGAGAAAGATGCATGAGTGATGACTCAAATGAAAATCGAGTCACTGGAGACGTAGGAATCCTCTCATCCTCATTTGTGAGCACTGGTATTTACTGCTGCTATCAGATGTGGATTAGAGGCAGATCACAGAGGAAAGTCACTCTATCTCATTCACTCACTCTGTATTATTAAATCATCCGTCCTGGAGAAAGCTGCTATCTCCCTGTTTGACATTTTCCTTCAATTAATTAGGTTATTTAAAACGATGTGTCATTTTCAATACGTCTGCGTGTCTAGTTTGGGACAGTAACACATGTTTAACTTACAGTATGTATGTTAAACAGTTATTTAACATACAGTATGTATGTTAAACAGTGCGGTCGTTAACATGCGTCATGTTGAAAAGTAATTGTACCTGTTGTCCCAAAGTAGACAATGAGTGTTGACAGTGTTGAATATCAGATGTTTTATGCGTGTGTAAGTGAAATGAACGATTATGTGGGATTTTCAACACTATTTTAACAATACGTTACGGTTTCTCTCCGAAAACTTGTATCTTTTGTTATATTTTATTATATTATATTGCCATTTTTACTGCAATTAACAGCTGGCGTCGTCCTCCACATTCGAATTATTGCATGACCCAGGCACCAAGCATTGATCGTCACTGATAATGTGGACATATTGTGAAATGTTGATGAGAAAACCAACCTGTTTCTCTCAAATTATTAAAAAATATATAATCTTTTTAAGAAATTAGGATGCTGTAGGACACTTGATCTGATGTGTTTACCAGACTATGGACCAGTGAAGCAAGACATATACACTATGATGGGATTATTACACCAGCAGAAACCACTAGAGCATATCTGCAGTGCAGTGGGGTTACCAGGTTCAAAACAGACTGATCCTGTCATAGTCTGCAAACCACCTATACACACACACACACACACACGCACACACACACACAAGCACAGACACACAGATACACGCACATGCATAGACACACCATTTGCACTGTAGATTCATAAAACCCAACACATTCACACACACACACTCACACATACACACACACTCTTGCATTGTAGATACATAAGTTCTCAACACACACATACAAACACACACAGACTCACAAGTGCACGTGCATGTATATACACACACTTGCACTGTGCAAACATAAAACACACACATGCACACACACAAATGCACTTGCAGGTATATACACACTCGTGCACATACATTCCAACACACGCAGACTCACAGATGCATGCGCATGTACGTATACACACACAGTTGCACTGTAGATACATGACACACACATACAGTACACATACACACACACACACACACACAGCCTCCAGAGGGGGGCAGAGGTAGCTGACAGCTGTTCTGGGTGTTGAGAGACAGCAGGGGGGGGGGGGGGGGGGCAGTGTTTTCTGTGAAGTGGTAGATGGCTCTGACTTGAAGGTCTGGAGGAATGCTGGAGCTGCGGTGGATCCCAGCGGAGCGATGCATGGTTTCCCTTTTTTCTTCTGTTGTCTTCGCTTCCCCGTTTCCCCCCCTCCCCCCTCTCCTCCTTACACCTCCTTCATTTATCTCTCTGTATCTCTCCCAAGCCATCATGTTCTGCTCTCCTGCGAGTATATGCATTGACGAGTTTTCCCATCCTTCTGTGTGTGTGTGTGTGTGTGTGTGTGTGTGCCTGCACCACTGACCTGCACACATGCGAGGTGTTTGTTCACTAGAAACAAATAGAAACAGCGGTTTCAGTGCCAAGATCCTCTCCATTCAGAGGATTCCACTCCATTCCTCCCAATTGGTGTGTGTGTGTGTGTGTGTGTGTGTGTGTGCGTGTGTGTGCGCCTCTGCATTTACCTTCCCACTGCAGTGTGTATGTGTGTGCATGTGTGCCTATGTGTGTATGTGTGTGTGTGTCTGTGTGTGTCTTTATGTGTTAGTCTCTGTGCCTTTCCATTCCATTTCCCTTTCAACTGCAGTGTGTGTGTGTGTGTGTGTGTGTGTGTGTGTGTGCATCATGCAATGAGGAGACTGGTTAACTAGGCATTAGTGGTCTTACCGTGCTTTCTGTCAATTTGAGTCTTGTTAGAGGCTGTTTTAGCTCTGCTAAACTAAATCAATACACTATAGCTATTCCCTTACAACACATCCATGCACACACACATGCGCACACACACACAAACACACACACACATTGAGCAATGAGGCTGCAAAAGAAATTGCCCAGTCAGCGCCTACGTCCAATCAAGAGCAGTTTAAGAAGATAGAGAGAGCCGTGTGTTTGTGTGTGAGTTGCTTGGGAGGAAGAGAAAAGCATTTAAAGAGGTGTTGCTCTTATTAACAAATGGAGCTGCTTGAATTCACAGCTGCTAATGCATCAATAAGCTTTTAGTTTAGCTGTCAATATGTCCATGTGCGGGTGTGTGTGTGAGTGTGCGTGCGTGTGTGCTTGTGTGTGTAACGTTTTGGAAGTTCAGTAGTTTCAAATGGGGGCCCGCATAAAAACCTAAGTACTTATTTAAGTTGTTCACTGGCTGAAGGAAAATAGGAAAGGTTTCATTCCATAATGCCATACATTGATAAAAAAAAATCTTGAAAGTCAGTAGTTCAGAAATAAAGCAGACTCCATCTTCAGAAACATTAGTATTTCATAGGGAAACATCTTAAAACTACTTCAAATGACAACCTTTTTTTTTTTTTTTTCAAATGTCCTTTTGTCCCCAAATGACTTTTATGTTAATGTCAGCAATCATCCTGTTAAAATAGGTGTCACTTTTATTCAATACAATTTTCATATTGTATTTTCAATAATCATAGAAAAGGTGATGTGTTAGTACAGCTACACAAGCTTACCAATGTTGACAGGTAGCGTTCATGGGGCGCCAGTTCAGAGCAATTAAAAATGCATAATATGCTATTTATGGAGCTGAAATTTCAGTGTTATGTGGGGGCGGAGTGTGTGGTAGTATAACAAACTCTCATGTAATACCCCTGTGTGTGTATGTGTGTGCGTGTGTGTGTGTGGGGGGGGACTGGCGGCGGATTGTGTGTGTAGCGGTGCGGCAGTATGTGTGTGTATGTGTGTGTGTGTGTGTGTGATGAGCGTTTGACTGCTAAAGACCTGAAGAGCCGCGAATCAATACTGCTAATGAGAGTCTTAGAGCTGAGAGAGGAGGGATAGAAAACCTCTCACCCTGTTCTTTCAATTTCCCTCTCCCTCCCTCCTTCCCTCCTTCCCTCTTTCTTTCTTCCCTTCGGTTCTCCTTCCCTCCCTCCCTCCCTTCCTCTCTCTCTCTTCTCTTTCTCTCAGCGCGTTTCTTCTCCCTCCTCTTTCCCGCTCTACCTCCGCATTCTCATCCTTTTGCGGTTTTCCCCATTTTGTCGCTTTATCCCACTCTCTCTCTCTCTCTTTCCCCTCCGTTTCTCACAACGAAGCAGACCGGACAAGTAGGCAGTATAGGTGGGGTAAATCACACCAACATCTCCCCCTCTCGAATGCGCTCTGCTCCGCTCCTCCACTCTGACAAATTGAATATTCCCTCTAAACACTTTTTTCCAGCGGCGGAGGCATCTCATGTTCTGCCTCCGCGGCTCGGCCCTCTAGACTCACAAACAGCCTGTTATCCGTACAGACGTCTCCCGCGGCATCGAGATCTCCATCCCTTAAAGAGAAAAAAAACAAAAAACACATCACCGCCGCTCATTTAATCATCAAGTTAAGGAGATGCTGATGAGCGCAGTCAGGAGGAGAGAGGTTGGAGAAATGCGAGTTTGGAGAGATGAGATTGGGCTCTGTGGAGGTGAGGCGCGCTTGATAAATGGCTGACTGGGCACGGCGTCGTTTAGAGTTATTAATAAAACACAGACGCTGTATCGATCCGCGAGACAGGCGGGGCACAGCGCCGGCAGATATGCTCTCTCTGATATAGATTTACATATGGCCTCTGTTCTCCCGTATGGATTTAGTGGCAAAGCTCGGAGTGTTTCTAAGGCTTTGAGTGATTAGGGCTGTCTAACCCGCTACGGCGGAGGAGGGAGGGATGAGGAGAGGAACGAGAGGATGAGAGATAGAAAGATATATAGCGAGGGAAGGCAGAGGAGAGGTGCCCCCCCCCCCGTTCCCAAATCAACTTTGTGCTTGTGGAGAGCTAAGCGGACCGGACAGGTGTCAGCGATACGGTGAAGTCTCCCTCCCCGAGAAACTATCAGGGGGTAGAGCTGTCGGCGCTCAGTTACAACTCCTAATCATTTTCTCTGACTTCCACAACTTACGGGGCGTCGTCGCCATTCATCATCCTCCGCGAGACATCTTTGCCTTGCAAAGGAGTTGTTAATTTACTGTGATTATGACATTGTTTGCATATAAATTGCGCGGTGCCACGGCTGGTAGTGATTCGAGCGGTAATTTGGGGGGAGGGAGGAAACCGAGGGAGAGTTTTTCGTCTTTGTCTCAAGGAAGAAGCGGATCCCACGGCTTAAGTTCCCCGCTGCTTTCGCACACACACACACACACACACACACACACACACACACACACAAATATAAGCACATGCACAGCCCATCTTCTTTCCGCTACGAAGGCACGTGCAGGGGTCCAGGGATCACCCAGAATGCTTTGCCCTGCATTGTTGAGCTGTTCCTTTCAGTGCATTAGAGGGGGGTGAGAGGCTCTCCTTTGCCAAAAGATGGGTCAGGCCCTTTCACTGCCAGCATCCTTCTTTCACCCAGGCCTCTGTCTCCCAGGGCAACTCTCTTTCTTGTCCGTGTGTGTGTGTGTGTGTGTGTGTGTGTGCTTGTGTGTGTGTGTGCGTGCGTGTGTGAGGAAGAGAGCGAGTGAAAGAGGAACATGAAAGGGAAGAGCAGGCTCGGCGACTCGCTGCCAAACCTTCTCCAATTTCCTCTCCACGACTAATCTGATTGGCTCCTCTGATGCTCTGACGGTGAAAGGAGAGCGGGATTGGACGACGCCGGCAGGAATTGAGCAGGCGAAGGGCCGGACTTGGCTGGGAACGTTTGGGATGAGGCAGGAATTTGGGCAAATTTCCCCCTATAGATTTCTTTCAGGGAATCATTATGTGTATGTTGGTGTATGCGTGTCTGTATGCGAATTCATGTGTGTTTGTGAGTGTGTATGCATGTTTGTGTGTGTGTGTGTTTACTTGCATGCGTGCCTGTGAGTCTCTGCTTGTGTGTACACATTAATGTGTGTGTGTGTGTGTGTGTGTGTATACATGCATGTATGAGTGTGTGTGTTCGCAGATTCGCATGAGTGTCCTGTCGGATTGAAGGGCAGAGGAAGCTTTAGATTTGGGGGAATAAAAGGCAGAGAGGCCAGGGGAGAGAATGAGAAAACTCTATCTCCGTTCACCCGATTTAGGATTACCAAGAAAAGCAGGGGGTTGTCGGAAAGAGGGGGAGGTGGGGGATAAGAGAGAGAGAGAGAGAGAGAGAGAGAGAGAGAGAAACATGGGGAATTAGAGGTGGAGAGAGAAACAATGAGGCCTGAATGAGTCAGACTGAGCAAACCAAATCGAGGGGGGTGGAGAGAATCCGAATCAGGTTAATCGCCAGGTACATTTACATGTACGTGACCGGATGGAAACCCGATACTGCTCCACACTGAGCAGGGGGTTTCATTCATCCATGCGAAAAAAATGTAAAATACACTCACCAAACATATGCATATGCAGTGCAGCAGGAATTTATCTTGGTGAGTTGGGGGAGATGGTGCACAAGAATAATTGCGGCAAAGTAAACAGTCATTAATACCGACGCACTGTACTGTACGGTGGAAGCAACAAGACGTTTTACACGGTAAACAGTCCACATCCAAAGAGCGATACGATGCAAGACACGGATAAACTGACAGAGAGAGAGAGAGAGAGAGAGAGAGAGGGTGAAGCGGCGGAAAGGTGAGAAAAAAGAGAGGATAAAGGAAAAGAGAGGTGAGAAGCAAATGAATAAATAAAAGAGACACGCTCGCCAATTCGTCGGAAGAAAGAAGCGCGGATTAGGAGGTGTAGAGAGGCGGAAAAAGAGAGTGGGAGAGAGAGAGAGAGAGAGAGAGAGAGAGAGAGAGAGAAAAGTGGGGGGAAGGAAATGAGAGAAACAAAGACCTCACAGTGTTAGGAGTGCTGCTGGGCATCCTCAGAGGAAAACAGAGCAGACTCCTTTGTAGTTGGAGAGGGAGCTCCAGGTCTTCATGGATGTGTGCATTAACTGCTCCTAGAATTAGTGGCTCCCAAAGGTCCCTTTCTCTCTCTCTCTCTCTCTCCCTCTCTCTCTCACTTTGCTCTGCATCTATCTCTCCCTCTATCTCTCCGGCTCTCTGCATCCATCTATATCTATCTATCCATCTCTCTGGCTCTCTACCTGCACCTATCTATATCTGTCTATCTCCACCTCTCTCCCTCTATCTCCCAATCTCTCACACAAACATTATCTCCCTGTCTCTTTCGCTCTGTCTCTCTCTCTCCCTCTCTCTCTCTCACACACACACACACACACAGCAAGAAGCACCAAAATAGAAAAATGCACACACACACAGTCATGCGCAACTTACACAAGCACACACACACACACACACACACACACACACACACACACACACACGTACACATATATAGAAACACAGCCAAGTGTTTTTCTCTCACAGACTCGCTCTCACACACACACACACACAAACAGGCTTTCCAAACCTGGCTTCCTTAGTGGGTCCCACAGGTGCAGAACTCCACATCAAAACACACTTCTTCTCTTCTCTCTGCTCCTTCCCCCTTCTTTGTCTGGGAGAAGCTAAAACCAAAATCCACAAACTGAAATTGACAAATTACTCACAGCATGCTCTATGCCTGTGCCATTTTCTCTCCCTCTTTTTAATTTTCTCCTCTTTTCTCTCTCTCTCTCTCTGCCTTTCTTGTTTACCTGTCTCTCTCTCTCTCTCCCTCTCCACGGAATACATGCTTTTCGTTGTCTCTCTGTAGGTTTAGATGAGTAGATGAGGTGTGTTTGATGGAGACAATGTGCTAACAGTTGGCTACATGGAGACCAAGCGCAACCGCTTCACTCTGCGTCACTTTGCTCTATCAAAAGTCGTCGCTTGTGGCCGTTTCATTGGATGTGTTTTAGGGGGGCATCCAAGCAGATTCTCAGTTTCTTTAACACTGTTTGTTTCTGGATACCTGTTTTGTTTTTTGTTTTTACAATTGTTTTCATTTCCATATGCATATGTAGGCCTATAGAAAACGTACTCTTGATATTGTGCTTTACTCTAGCAAGCTAGCTAGCTAAGTGGCTTCAGCTATTTGGATGTGAAGGGATAGTTAGGCTAACAAAATAACATACTTGTTTAGCCTACTGTAGCTAAGTTAGCAGCTAAAATATTTTAGTCTACCGTAATTCCTCTAATATTGGCCCGGGCCTTTATTTACGTCAACTGCAGAGGGTACCAGGCCTTTATTGGAAGCAGGCTTATATTAGAGACAGGCCTTTATTTCTAATTCCCTCTGTTTGATAAGTATATTTGCTCATATTTTAGTACGAAGCCTGCTTGTTTTCTGATCTGCTTCTGTTGGGGTACGTTAGGTAGACGTTTTTTTGTTACTGCAATGCATTACGATAATTACGGTAATCAACGACGGCATGCTCCAGAGACTTCCGCCGGCCGAGCCGTCTTGTGGCACTTGTATGTTACTTCAAACTACAGTTATAAACAGGCACCAGGAGTTTACTGAAGCTAAGAATAGAATCTATACAGTTATATCATATCGGCGTTTATTTCGATGCATATGCGCAAGCTCAGTCCACCTGACAGCCCTCTGTTCTGTAGGCGGAGAGAGAGACACAGACAAGCATGGAGGTTTCGGCGCGCCGAGGGCTTACTGCCGATGCTTTCCGGAGTTTCCCGGGGGCACGGTTCCGGCCAGTGCCGATAGCTGGGCGCCGATTTGTTCCCAGTGATCCGGCCGAGATTTCGGCGGGGGTCCTGACGCCGACGCGTCACCGGGCATCCGGGGCTTGGATCGGGAGGATCAATGCAGGCCGTGGTCGCGGTGGAGAGGACAGCGGCAGAGAGAGGAGACGGACACGGTCCAGCCATATACTAGGTTTTGACCTAGTCTTGTTTCCTTTGTTTGTTCCCCGGCCTGTATTTGGGGCCGGCCTTTATTTGTTCGTGTCGACCACGGTCCCCCATTATCGGAGACCCGGCTTTTAATTGACTACCAGCCACTATTAGAGGAAATACGGTACTTCCAGTAACGTTAAACATCAGGAAAACCAATCTCCAGCTTTTTGCCCGAATATGATTGGTTCTTGTGCTGCAATTAACTGTCATACTCATTTGCATAGCATTCAACTTTTTCAACTTTTCTCACCGTATCGCGGGCCAGGTTCCCGTCACCACCTATCCCGCCATGGCATGCGCACATGGTTCTTTGCTTCTCATAGACAACGAATGCAGGCAAACTGTTTGCCTCATGAAATCGCGACTGGTGTGTATCGACCGTAAAGCCTGTGGACTGGTTACCTTGAGATGGTGGATATCTGAGACACTTGTTCAGGGGAGAAAATGTTCCACCAGTCAATGTTGTGTGTTTTCTTTTTCTGAGGACGGCTGGCATATTGAACGGGCTCCTCTCCACACACACACACCCCACTCCGCCTCCATCCACCCCTACCCACCTCCTCCTGCTCCCTCTCGCCCCTTTTTGCTGCATCTCTCACCCTCCCCCTATTCAGGAGACCTGGCACGGAGACAAGAGGAAGGGGGGGGGGCGGTGGGGGGGTTGTTGGAGGAATTTGGAGGAAGAAAGCGTATCGGTTGCACCTAGAGAAAGAGCCCAGGGGCAGTGGGCAGAAATAGGGTTGTTAGTGAGGGGTTACAGTGGGTAAGTGTATGTGTGCAGTAGCCGCTGAGCTGGAACAGCAGACGATGAGGGCATGCTCATTCTGATGAAGAGCTCCCCTCTGACTTATCGGCCCATGAGGGGTTGGATTTTGGGGTTTTGTTTGTGTTTGGGTGTGCATGTGTGTGTGCTTGGATGCTCGGATGCTTGCGTGCACACATTTTGATGTGTGCACGTTTCTCTATTGGGTTTGTGTGTGTGTGTGTGTAGGCGTGTTTTCCACTCTTTTATGCTTTAGTGTGCGTTTGTGCACACGTCCTAGTTTGTGCGCGCATGTATGTTTGTGTGTGTGCGCGCGCTTACGTGTGTGTGTGCCGCTGACATTTCTGTGTTTTTGCAAGTTTGTGCCTCTCCGAAGTCTGTGTGTGTCTCTCAAAAGTCTCTGCGCGTGTGTCTGTCAAACGCCCCTGTGCGCGTGTGTCTGTCAAACGGCTGTGTGTATGTGTGTGTGTGTGTGTGTGTGTGTGTGTGTGTGTGTGGCCTCCCCCACATCTGTTTATCTCATTGTATCGGTCCCAGCAGTAAGGGCATGTCTTCAGTGAGTCCCAGTCTGCCCATATGTCTGCCGTGATCCGTGAATAACTCTGCCTGCCAGTCTCAGACAGGGCCGGCCCTCTGCTCTGCTCCACACCGCACTGCACACTAACACACACACACACACACACACACAAATGCTAATGCTCACCCACACTCATTTGTGCACACAGGTATTCACACATACTTTGATGCACGCATTCACCCACACAGATACAGACGCAGACTCCTCGCAGGTAGATAATTGAGGCAGGAACACAGTCACACACACACACAAATACTCAGGCACACACATGCACATACACACACAAAATCCGATCCCTCACAGATGGATAATTGATGCGGGAGCACAGGCATATATACATATAAAAGCTCACATACGCACACACGCCGCTCTCATTTTCCTCCAGGGTAGAGGACACCGAGGTTTTTGACATTGAACACAGCGGAGGGAAGTAGTTTATAAGCTTTAATAAAGGCAGGTAATAAGGGGTAAGGTAAATAAGGGTGAGGTTAATAAGCTCTGGGCTAGGAGTTTGTGTTCGAACACAGAGCTGAAGAGCGGAGAGAGCCAGGTTCAGTCAGATCAAAGTCTTACATCGAGATTACTCCTCTTGGAAAATAAACCACAACAAATTGGCAGCAGCCGAGGACTCCTCTCTGATTCTAACTACGATAGCAGCAATTAGCACTTCAAAGCAGCGCAAGGGCTTTCTCCAGCTATCTTTAGATGCCAGTGGGCGTCTTTCTGTCAATAACATTCAAAGTTACCGTGGAGGGAGAGGAGGAGAGTTCGTTGAGGAACCTTCGTCATCGTTGCCGTCGTTCGCAGAAATCAGCGCTGCCTTCGTTATGACCGCCCGAAAAATGAAGAAAGTCGCGCCCATAGTCACCGAGACGAATCGTACAAAACAAAATACATTCTGGCAACAATAAATTGGTGCAGAGGTCAATTTGTGTGTATGGGGCTGTGTTCTTCACTCTTCATCGATTGGATGTTTTGAACGTCGGACTCTTCCCAGCACCGGAAGCCATAACGATGTGCATCATCATCCTCATCAGCATTTTAGAGTCAGGGAAGTCATCATCATCATCATCATCATCAAAACAAACGGCAGCAGCAGCAGCAGCACCATAATTTATCCCAGTCATCAGCGTCATTACATTTAACTCAGACTGGAGCTGTGTGCTCAGGACCGCTGTGTCCCGTGCAGAGGAGGGCAGCGTGACCCTAATATTTCGGCCTAGACTGTCTGATTGCCGCTGATTGAGATGAGATTGCAATAAAGCGGCGCTCGCCATAGAAGCCTTATGATTTCCTCCTGCACTTTGTCAGCTGTACGGATTGAGCTGCCGTTCATTATCATGGAAAGGCTGTCGACTGTTCGGGGAGTCCGGGGGGAGGATGGAGGGAGGAGACAAGGAGGAGGAGGGGGGGGGAAGAAGGGGAGGGAAGGGAAAGGAGGGGTAAATCAAAGCAAAGTTTGGTAAACTTTCCTGAAGGTCGTCCGAGAGCGTGGCTGGGACGGGCCCGGGGGAGGGCCAATCAAAAGACAGCTTTGTCAACCAATCAAACGGCTGGCACCGTATCATCTTCAATCGACAAATGCGCCTGCGGAATAAAAGAAAGGAAACGCGGGCGAGCGTGCGTCGCTCTCTCAGAAGGTGGGTACAGAGAGATCCTAACCTTTATCTGTCTCCTTTATCAGCGACTTGAGCGACTTTGACCTCCACAGCTATTAACATGCATTTGTGACACGCCACACACACACACACACATACAACACACATACAAATGCACTCTGTCCCTCTCTTTGTTTTTCTCTTCACACACACACACAGACACAAGACACACAACATTCACACACATGTATGCATGCACACACACACACACACACACATACACACACACACACACACACACACTGCTGGGTGCGATGGGGCTGTTTACATAAGGCCTTGCCCTGGGAAAGCACTGTCATGCTGCCAATGCTGCCAGCAGCGAAAGAGCGAGTGATAGAGCGAGAAAAAGAGAGGGAGAGTGTGGGGGGGCGGAGGGGTGGAGGAGTGTGTGTGTGTGTGTGGTGTGTGTGTGTGTGTGTGTGTGTGTGGCGGGGGGGTGATGGAAGATAGAGCTTTGCCAGTCTGATGTGCTCACAGCCTGCACAGCCTCGGGGACTAACGGTCACTCAGAATGAGGGATGAGGATGGATGGAAGGAGGGATGCGGAAAAGGAATGCGAGATGAAAGGAGAAGTGCAGTCGAAGAAAAAAAAAAAAAAAATCCAAGCAAGAGAAGGATGGATTTGGATGGATGAAGAGATACTGGAGGAGGAGGAGGAGGAGGAGGAGGAGGAAGGGAGAGAGAGATAGAGCATGATTTAAGCAGAGAGCGAAGGAAGCGGCCAAACTAAGCAGGGCAGAAGAATGGACCGACACCCGGAGAACAAAGGAGGTTAGCGAGAGATTGGCAGGAGAGGGGGATGGAGGGACGGGGGAACGCAGGAATAGAGAGGAAAAGAGAGAAGAAAAGGGATGGGGATAAAGAGAGGAGAGATGGAGAGGGAGGGGAGGAGAGGAGAGGAAGAATCCCAGAGTCCCCTCGGTTCGATGCCGTTCCTCTTTGAGGCTCTTAATCTATATGAACAAACGCATCGCCTTCATGTTCACA
The DNA here is from genome assembly GCF_048128805.1 of Centroberyx gerrardi. Taxonomy (NCBI): domain Eukaryota; kingdom Metazoa; phylum Chordata; class Actinopteri; order Beryciformes; family Berycidae; genus Centroberyx; species Centroberyx gerrardi. The sequence goes on along the minus strand of NC_136013.1, from coordinate 7,876,328 downwards.
CACACACACACACACACACACACACACACACACACACACACAGAACGAGCCTTGTCCGCACTCCGGGCTTGAAATAAAGTTTATTTATTTAGCTGGTAGAGGGGAGGGAGGGGGGTAGACTGGTGAGGGAGGGGGGGAAGATGTACCCAAGGTCAAAACCACTTAAGTGTGTCCCTCTCTCTTCTTATGTAACCCCCCCACTCTCTCTCTCTCTCTCTCTCTCTCTCTCTCTCTTCCCTCTCTCTCTCCTTTCCCATCTGAGCCCAAATATTCCTCCACTCTCACTCTCTCTCTCTCTCTCTCTCTCTCTCTGTATCTGAGCTGCATACTAAGGCAGACGCACACACACTCAGACACACACACACTTACACACACTCACACACACACACACACGCAAGCATACTAAAGCAGGCGGGAGTGTATCGATTTAGCATGGTGTGCAGATTCCCACCACTGCCCCTATACACAGATTAAAGGGAGAGGAGAGGAACACACACACACACACTCACACATACACACGCACGTGCACGCATACACACACACACACACACACACGCAGTGAAGCAGCTTTTGCTCTCCAAGCTTTTTCCTTTATCAGTGAAAGTGGGGTATAGTCATTATGCATATTCATTTTACGCATATTTATAATTAGTTCTCAAGCGTAAGTGGTTGTGACAGTGTTTTCTAAACATGCAAGTTTAGAGGTGCAGCTTTTAGATTTAATTTAACAGGGATGTGTGGGGGTGTATGTGTAGGTGTGTGTGTGTGTGCATGCGTGTGTGTGTGTGTGTGTGTGTGTGCATGTGGGCGAGCATGTGTGTGTTTGCATAATGTTCATTCCCCTATGCCACGGTTTCTTGGGGCTCTCAGCATGCCAGCTGTTATCCCCTGCTGAGAGACTGCACACACACACACACACATACACACACACACACACACACACACACACACTATACCTACACACTCACATGTCACACCCTCTCTGTCTCAACATTATCAGTCAGCAGTGCGCTTCCATGTCTTCCTGCAGGACCGTCCCAGTGTAACGTGTGTGTGTGTGAGTGCTAGTGTGTGTGTGTGTGTGTGTGTGACAGTGTGTGAGCCCTGGCTATGCTGTGTGATCTCTGTGTTCTCTCTGTTCGCTCTCCTCTGATACACTCTGTTCCCAAGCCACACCATTAGTGGCCCACTGGACGCTCAGAGATACGACTGCGAACCCAACAGGAGCTTTTACTGACATGCACCAAAGGGATATGGCACGCTCTGCTCCATTAAAAGCATTTAAACTTATTTTTGTGAGCCCGGCAGTCTTTTTTTTTTTTTTTTTCTGAGGTCTGCACGCAGCCCTCCGTACAAAGTTTTGGATTCTTTCCCACTCTTGCCGCACATTAAAAGCATTTAAACCGTGGTTCCCCCGAACTATGGGTTAGGGCCAAAAATGGTTCATTGGCCTATTTCTGATCTGTTCCCACTCAACAAGAATAGCAATAACATTTCATGAGCCTGAGTTATAGGACAAGAGACCTAAATTTTCATTTTGGTATGAGGGTAAACCAGGCGGAATAACTCTGAATTTAAAGTTATTTAAGTGAGCGCAGATATTCCTAAAACTAGAATATTCCTTAAGGTAGAAAATCTTTCATTTAGAGACAGATTTGCTACTTTCTACGTTTAGTTAACATTTCCCCAATCATTTTGCACTGCCTGCCATATGTAATTATTATAACTGTTTAACATTTACTCATTTTTCGTCCTGAAATACAAACTTCACAGTGTCAAATGTAGCTTGAAATTAACGGCTGTCCCGGCTAACAAAGACGCTCTAAATGAGAAGAAATGGATATGACAATGAAGTATGTAAGACATCATGTTTTTGAAAGATTATTTCCTAGCGGAGACTTTCATTTCCTCCTGTGGGTGTCAGGTGATTGACAGCAAGCAGAGCGTAACAGAATGCGTGCACCAATATGAAAACACGGCACAGTGAAACAACAATAAAACAAACTTTGACAAAACCAAATTAAGCTTCATGTTTACTGTGATGGATTATCAAGCTCGGGCAATTTCCACCTCTGTGGAAGTTGTTTTTTCATACTGTGCAAGAATGAATGGCAGCAAATGGCTTTTTCTAAAGGTAGACAAATGAGTCACGATATCTCCACCTAAACTGACTGTGTGCAGACTCCACCGGTAATAATGTACCGGAAAAGGATAACAGCACCGATTGGCACAAACTTAAAAAAAAACACCAGCACTATAGACTGGTTTCTTGGCTGTGAACATTTGTTCAGTGAATCATCTATTCCTGTTTAAACAGGCTGAGTCACTACTAGTGTTGGCACTACACTGAAAAGTATAATGGGTTATAATGGAGAAACAATGGCTTGGGCTACAACTGTTGTTTCAATGAGACTTTGATCACCTGATCATGCCAAAGTGCATTAAGTGACAAGTCTGGATGCAGAGAAATTGCATTTTCCTCACATTTCTATCAGATCGTCCAAGAGGGAGATGCAGGTGATCAGACTCGCATTGCAATTTGAATTCTTTGGATGCAATGTACATACAAGCAATGCAAAGAGGTGGAATGGGAAAGAAGGAATAAACAACAATAATAACAGCCATTTTCAGGCCAAATATGGACATACAGTGATCTTATGAAGTCCAGCCTTCTGAATCAGAGCTCAAAAATGTATCAAAATAACAGGTGTAACAGTATCCAGCGGCGCTCCTCTGACAAAACTTTACTTCTGGCAAAAAATGTCTGGTTGTTATAGCTATTTGTCAGGTTGACAAATGGCTGCAATTGTGGCCCTTTCACACCGATAGCGTGAGGCTAGATTGACCATTTTGATCGCTGCGGCCAATACAAAGATATTGTTGTCCGTCCTGCAAGTCAAGTTCATTTATTTATATAGAATGAGCCTGCCTAGATGTAATATGCAACAATATGCAACAATGTGTAATACAGTATGCAGAACTGTGCTTGCTTCTTACACACTCGATATCATATGCAGTCCCTTGTTAGATTAGTTACAGTTAATAGTTGCATTAGGGCAGCTGGTTCTACTTTAGACTGGGAATGGGTGCTGTTTAGTATTCTGTGCTGTTTTGTATTATACTCTTCTATTTTCTTGTGTATTGTATATTTTACCCTTGGAAAAAAAGAACATCATTTAACCTTTTGTCACTGATGTTGTACCTGTTTGATAAATTGCTTTTCCAAGAGGGTTCCTCGTTATAAATCCCTTTAGCTTGTGCTTTCGAACGCCGCAATAAGTGGGGAGCACTCATCAGAATAATGGCCACCAAAACATCTTAAGACGGCTTGACTCAGACAGCTGATTGGAATAATACTGAGTTTCTGTGTTTGGGTCCGGCGTAAAGAATAGTTTCCCATGACGTCTTCATATGTTTCTTCTCGTGAGAAAAGCTGCAGGTGCGGTTCCTCACGGACTCTGCAAACTCTTTCCCTCCCTGTACCTTCCTCTGCTCTTTCGGGGTTTTTTGTTTTTTTTTCTGCACCCATGGGACAATTATTGGCCAAGATAAATGAGGCCTTTGCAGTGTGATGTCGTTTTTGGCAAAAGCTAAAGTCGAAAGCCAGAGGTTACAGATGGCTCACCGTCGTTCTCCCTTGCTCTTTTTCTTTCTTTCTCTCATTCGTTTGTTTTTGTTCATTCATTATTTCTTTTGTTCTTTCTTTCCTTCTTTCTTTCTTTCTTTCTTTCTCACCCCTCCTTTCGCTCTCCTTCCTTTGTTTCCTTCTCTGTCTCCATCCCCTTTTGTAATGGGGAGCGGTGCAACAGGGATAGTGGAGGAGTATGGAAGGCTTATGCCATCATGCTAAGATCAATGTAACATGACAGGGGGCTTTTTGGCCAGGTATTTATAGACTGCAGCATTATGGCCTCTCTCACACGGAGACACTTCATCATTAGGAGCAAATCAAAACGCTCTCGTTGTGTGTGTGTGTGTGTGTGTGTGTGTGTGTCTGTGTGTGTGTGTGAGTGAGTGTGTGTGTCTGTGTTTGAGGGTGTGGAAGGGCCAGTCAAGGAAAGTGGAAAAGAATGTCAGTGTCTCTCACTTGCCTCTCCCGGCTGTCCCTGGTCACAGTGAGCATGCACAGAGGTGCGTGTGTGTGTGTGTGTGTGTGTGTGTGTGTGTGTGGTCACCCATAATGGCACAAGGGCAACATCTTAACGCTTTATGCTGCGGCTTCCTTTTCAGAACAATCTCTTCTCCATTTTTCCACCTGCACTAAGCCATCAAAACTAATTTCCAAATGCTTTTCTATTCCCTTCAAAACAACATGACATTTTCAAGCGTATTAGCGCTTCAATAGACCTAGATTAAATTTGCACTTTGATTTTGCTTGATCTTGTCATCGCGTTTAAGTGCCATTTGAGGGGCAAAATTGGGAAGAAGATTGCTGGAAGAAGGAGTAAGGAGCCACTCAGCGAAACTCTATTTATAAACCGCAGGGTGCTGATTGGTCGGTGCTTAGTTGCTCTTGTCTTCATTGGTTAAAAACACATGAAAGAGTGAGAGTGCACGTGCACGCACACACACTCACGTGCGCGCCCCACACGCACACACTCATACATGCACAGACACCACCACCAGCTTAGGCATGCATGTCTTCTAATTAACATCCCAACCCCCAAGCTGTAACATACAGTACAGACTCTAACAATAAATTCACCCTCCTCCCCTACACACACACACACATACACACACCTCTGCTAATCCTCTATGTGTTTGCTGAGAGGCATTCCCCTTTCCCCCCCCCTCCCTTCCTCTCTAACACACCATCTCTCCCTCTCTCCATCACCCCCCCCTTCTCCCCCTCTCCTCCTCTTCTTCTTCCTCCTCATCCCCAACTGCCTTAAAAGAAAAGACTTTTAAGACTTACGGATCTTAACACTTTTTTTGGGGTGGCTTAGGGGTGTTAGAGGTTGTGTGTGCCTGTGAGTGTGTGTGTGTGTGTGTGTGTGTGCGCGTGTGTGTATGTCTGCGAATGTGTATGTGTGTGTGTGAGAGCGAGAGTGCACGTTCATGCCTGTTTGTGTGTATGCTCTTGTGCCTGTATTCCTGCGTCTGTGTGTGTGTGTGTGTATTCCTGTATGTGTGTGTGTGTGTGTGTGTGTGTGTGTTTGAGGGTGTGTGTGTGTGTGGGGGGGGGGGGGGGGGGGGGGTGTTAAGGCTTTAGGGTTTAGAGGGATAGAGGCGAGGGAGAGGAGGAAGAAGGGGGAGAAATAGCCGTGTGTGTGCACGTGCACGCCGTGCGCACGCGTGCGAGGCAGCGACGGCAGAGAAACAGCAGCGCTAGCACTGCTTAATTAATCAACATCAAAAGGCAGCATTAAAAATGAATGGGACCCGAAGCAACAGTTTGGCTAAAGTGAATTATTCAGGCGTGGAGCTTACCCCGCTGCCCAACATTCTATTAAGAACTAAAATCTTGATTTTTTTTTTTCTCCCCGTGCCCCCATTTAGTCTCTGTGTGTACCGGGGCTGCAAAGTTTGCTGCCGAGGATCAATGCCTGCTCCGGCGAGGGAATTTTAGGCAAACAACTCTCAGTCCACTTTTGCAGCTCCTCTGTTTAAGCAGAATGCCATTAGTCTCACTGCTGACCACAGTTACGGGTCCTTAGTTCCAAATTAAGGCTCTATTCCTTTTTCAATTAATTGTATTCAAGGAAGTGGTTTTCAATTAAATGAAAAAGTCGCTGAACTCTGAGATGAGGAGATCTTTAACCTAAGTGAAAATCCATTCTCTTTTCCATTATTTAAACGTAATTTCAATATCTAGCCCCCTATCTGAGTGAATTAAACCTGAGATAATACACATTATAATCATTTATTATGCACTGTGTACTCTGGGAGTAACAAGCTTCTGTCCATTACGACTCGAGACTGTGAAGGCTGCATGGTTTCTATTATAGGAGATTGCCATCATGCATCTCTCCTGCTTTTCTATTAATTTCTACATTTGCACTGAATTAATGCAGTATCCCACATTCATTATTTAACAGATGTTGTCAAATAGCACTCGATAGGCACGCTGCAATGCAAAACTCTGAATCTACTCGCTGCCAAACCGTACGCCTTCAGACAGCCGAAAAAAAAAAACAGCAACATTTGAATTTTACTAGCAGTTCCTCTTGGGGGCGGAACAGCAGCGCCGCAGCGATCCGCTGTAGCATGAAATGAAGGCAGTAAAAAGTTGAGACTTCCGATGATGGCTACGTCTTTATGTATCTGGTAAACACAGATGCCACGGCTGGCCGACGCGCAGCTGCTCCTACAGCCGCCGCCGCAGAGCCACACAGGAGCCGTAAAACCCCGTCGACCAGCCAGAAGCAGTCTGTTGCGTTCTGGACTCGCTTCCTGCTACGCCGGCCCAGAGCGCAGACTCTCCGTTAGCGTCGGCGTCGGGGGAAGAGAGGCGAGAGGGGATGGAGAATCGGGGGTAGAGGAAGAGATTTGGGGAGAGACGAGAGCGGAGGGGAAGGAAGTGAGGAGAGAGTCGGGGTGCGGTGGGAACCCGGGACGAAAGCAGCAGGACTTTGTTAGCATCCATTTAGGGTTCTGTTGAAGGACAAACCAAAACCAGATTGTTTTATAATTCACATCTTTTATAGAACGGGCTCAGTGCCTGTAAGCCCGGGCCGAAGCAGGGGGCTGTTTGAAGATTTGAAAGATTTCCTAAGCACATGCAGTATTTGTGACCCTTGTTAACATTTTAAGTCGAAGACGAGCCGAAACAACCCCGCTGTGCAAAGTTTTATTGTTTTAACAAATTAATATTTTATAGCTGGATTTGCCAAATCCTCAGCGTGGTGTAGCTGCAGGAGTGTCGCAATATCAACGGATGGCATTTTTCGTAGTTTCAGCAGTTTTAAATGGCGACAATAGAACTACTTGGAAAAAAACTTTTACTCTGTATTTAATTTCACAACACAGCAACATTGGAAAAACCCATATCTTACTCATTTATTTTTAATTTCATACAGTTTGGGGTTCTGATCTTACTCCAAAATATTTGAAATACCTAAACAAACAAGCACGCAAGCAAGCAAACAAACTCATAAATAAGTAAGTATACAAACAAACAAACAAATAAATAGATAGATAAATAGCTTGCTAAGTACCAGTACCAAAATATAGGTATGGAAACAGACAGAAAGAAAAACATATAAGACACAGCAACATACAGTACATACACATGGATGCACGCGCGCACACACACACACACACGCACGCACACACACGCACGCGCACACACACAACATAAGTGCAATATCTTTTGGAAATCTGTACCCCCATGAACTGATCTCTAGGGACACACTTTGGGCAAAAGAAAGAAAAAAAAGAGACATCTGGAACAACAGTCTGGGTCTGTGTCTACAGGCTGTGTGTGTGTGTGTGTGTGTGTGTGTGTGTGTGTGCGTGTGTGCGTGTGTGTGTGTGTATACATGCATGTGTGTGAGTGTGCATTCGGCTGTGTTTTACTCAACAGTCGACAGTTCAGTTTCTCCCCAGAGTGGAAGACTGGAAAATATTGCTGGTGCATGTGTGTGTGTGTGTGTGTGTGTGTGTGTGTGTGTGTGTGTGTGTGTGTGTGCGTGCGTGCGTGCGTGCGTGCGTGCATGAGTACATGTTTTGAATGTGTGTGTGTGTCCATGCACTTTACATCTATGCACAGGCAGTGGAAGCATGTGTGTGTGTGTGTGTGTATATGTGGTGAAAGGAAGGCTGGAGGCTTTATGTGTGTGTGTTTCTTTCTTTTTCTCCCTTAGCGGATGCCTATTTCTAGATCGGTTTGAGGGTCAAGGTTTGGCCACCGGTGGAGAAAAGCTGTGTTCCCATTTAAAAGGAAAAAAAGCTCTCGCTCTCTCTTCACAATGAAAAGAAGACCGAACACACATCATCCTCTTAAAGCCTTAACCCCTGCTCTGCCTTATAGCTCCTCACAGCAAAAGGCCTCCCGGGGCCAATGAGATACAGCATTCACCAGAGCATCGTTAAAATAAAGGGGGGAGATGAAAACATTAAATCCTGCCATGCTAGAGTGTCCAGTGTCCATAACGCTAGCTGTCAAATTGTTAAAATTTCAATTCAAATGCTTCTTTGTTTGTCCAAGCCAGAGGTAACAGAGAAAATGTAATTTCTGTTGCAGTGATTTCATCAGAGAACAAAGCTCGCAGCCTTAACCCCTGCTCTGCCTCATCACTCCTTACATACAGCAGAAGGCTCTCAGGGCCAATGTGCTGCACGTTGCTACTAGCTACACTGTTATATCATTTTGTCCGCACTGTTAAAATGCTAATAGCCTTGACATTACAATTTTGCTTCTCCGTTTTTGGAATACCTCAAAACACAAACGTGTTTCAGAAGCCTTCAATATGTCAAAGACTTTTATTTTAATGAGGCGGCTGAAATCCACAACTTGAAGAGACACAATTATAACCAATAAACTACCTTTTTAATGTGACAGATGTGAATTTTCTATGTGTTCTTTTTAATTTGCTCTAGCGTGGATTATTCAAACTCAAACTGGTTACTTGGACTCGAAATGAAGGACTTGAAACTCGACTCAGACGTGACCATGGTGACTCAGACTCGGAGTCACAGGTTAAAGGAAACACTGACATTAACTCCCACAATGTGAAAATGAATTCCCCACGGCCCCAAACCACCAGTCTTTTCAGTGTCGATAAATATGCGATATCACCTTCGTTTCAATTGGAATATGCCAGGATGGAGTCCAAACTTCACCAGCCACTTTAATGATTTTACCAGCCAAATCTAACTTCTAGAATAGAAAAGGACGTCCGGATGATGGCTGGTTAACTGCTGCAGAGTTAACAAACTAGCCAGTGTTTGCCTGGTGGTTAGTGTCACTTTTCCAACCCTGTTAGAGATGCTGTGTGGAGTATACAAAGTGCTTGCCCCCAGGCCCCCTAGCTGGCATAATCTGACACATATTTTCAATAGAAACGAGTGGGAGTGAAATTCTGAAAATGGAAGGATCACATTCCTGCAACACAGTGTCCCATCAAAGAAAGCAGTCCTAGTGCTCTCTTCTGTGCTGGGGTATTGGAGTGCATTTCCTGGAAACAGTGCAAGTGCAGTGAATCGTGACTAATATGATGATTATGAGCCTTCACTTTCATTCTAGGTCTGGGTGACATGGTCAAAATATATCACAGCGTTTCGCTTATTTTGACGATATGATGATATTTGACAGTATTTGATGTTGATACTATATGAAGTAGGAAACCAACCCATGAGATCACATAGGTCTCTCCTCCATTCTGATTTTTTACCCTACTTACAAATAAATGGTAAAAATTTAATTAAACCATGAAATATATTTTTATATTTATCCACAAACGAGTCATTGAATACAAACATTACTGTAAAATATTAAATAAAATACAAAAAATGTAAAAATCTAAAACATTAAAAATAAAAGTATTAAATATATTGCGGTTGTCCGGTGAAAATTTTGGTGATTTTTGTGGTTTCACTTGAATTGAAGGATTACATTCTCCTGTATGGGTTGAGAAAATTCTTCCATGCTTTGCCTCATGAAACCCTTTCAAAACCTGCTGGATAAACTCAAAAATGCACAGTAGTCAAGCTGAAAACAAGTTTCTCTTGGCTCCTGAAAAGTTGACATTTTTGAGATAAGTGGTTTTCACCCGACAGAGACGGTATATTACATCAATATGTATTTGCAAAAACATCCTGTTGCTGTCATTGTTAAAAATGGATCTATACTGAGATGCTTTAAAATACAGCAACCGCTCTACCCTACAATAATGCAATTATTGATCTCAGCCATGTCATCCAAAACGGCAATGTCCTCATCAACAAGCCACGAGTGGCGCCCCAGTCGCATGACAACAATGTCTGCGGTACACCAAGGGATTCACAACATCCAGATGTGATCCCAAAATGAGCATTTTAAAGGCAGATGCGGATAAAGCCTGAGCCGCGGTTGTTTCTGCTGTCAGAATAAAGATGGAGGGCCAGATGATAACCTAAAATCATAACGCAATTAGTGATTTGCATTGACTTTGCCCTGCTGGGGATGGATGGAGCGAAACAATTCTGAAAAACAGTACTGCGGGACATCTTTACGCTATTTCTCCCCCCGTATTGTGGCGGTACTTTGTGAAAAAATCAGCTCTCTGCACACAACAGAGTGTTTTGAGATGGATGAAAGACTTCTACCAACACAACCAAAGTAGCTGCGGGCCAGGTTGGACTTGTAACCAAGATTGACTAATATTTATGGATTTTTTGTGTGTGTGTGTGTGTGTGTGTGCGTGCGTGTGTGTGTGTGTGTAGGGGGGGGGAGTGTATCTGTGTGTCTGAGCAGAAAAAGAGAGCGAGACGGAGGAAAAGAGAACGAGAGAGAGAGAGAGACTCAGAGAGACAGAGAGGAGCAGCGAGTCTCTGTGGAGTTGTTTTGGTCATGGTGGTTGAGCACTCTGATTAATGCTCATAGAGAGACACCAGATGGAGAGAGAGAGAGAGGGGGGGACAGAGAGAGAGGATAGAGGGAGAAATTTGGGGAGAAGAGTACCGTGGAGGAAGATGATCATAGAGAGAGAGAGAGAGACAGAGAGAGAGAGAGAGAGAGAGAGAGAGCAAATAAGGGGATAGAGGCAGGAGGTAAGGCAGAGAGAAAGAGATAAGACTTCTGAGTAAGGAGATGATTACAGAGAAAGAGAGAGAGAAAGTGAAAGAGTTGAAACAGAGAGAGCTGTGGGAGTACATCCCGAAAAAAGGAGGGTTCTTCAAGGGTTTTTTTTGTTAGGGTAGTGGGTCTATATTGAACTGTAGTGACTGAAAGAAGCCTCTGATTTGTTAAAATAAAATAAAAAAACTGGAAAATCTGAATAAAGATCCCAGAGTGGTTCTTTTATACCGCTGGTTTTGGAGCATTTCATACATTCTTAAAAGGTTCTTTACAGCCCATGCAAAACATTTGAACACGGCACTATAGAAAACCTTCTCTAAAAGGGTTCAGCGCCACGCTGTGATACAAGTCTAAAGAACCACTTTCTAGTGCTATATAGACCCTGGGTTTTTTTTTTGTTAGGAGTGCAGTTGGAGACGAGGCGTTTGGGAGAGGGGAATTGTGAAGGAGAAAAAGAGAGACGAGGTGAAGGGGGAAAACTTGGGGAGACGAGAGTGGCGGGGAAGAAGATGAGGAGAGAGGGTTTGGGCGCTGCGGGATTACTCCGAGATGAGGTGAGGGGGAGACAGGAATACAGAGAGAGAGAGAGAGAGAGAGGGAGAGAGAGAGAGAGAGAGGTGGAGACAGCATCGCTTGCTCCTGATTTGTAGCAACAATTAAGAATGGGCGTCTGAATTACAAATATTATGTAATAACTTTGATAACCTTTCCCCAAATAAAAATCTACAAAATACTCTAGCAGGAAAAAGAAGAAGAGAAGAGAAACATTAACAATTGAAAACAGATGTTGGAAATGCAGATTGTATGTCTTTAGATAAATTTGACCATTGATTGATTGATTTGATATTATTGGACCATGTGTTGTTGTCAATATCACCTGAGAAAAGACGATTCCTTCACTGCGCTCAATGCGATATAGGTGTGTTTCACCAAACTACTCAATATGCAATAAGAAAAAAAGTTGGTTGCACTCCAAAAGATGACTTGATACGCAAATGTGTTTAAAAACATTAATGCACAGAGGGCAGAAAGGTAGAGACGTTTCAGCTTTCTTCTTTCCCTGATCAATACACTGATGAAAGCCAGATTTTTTAAAATGCGTTTGCGTATCAAGTCATCTTTTGCAGTGCGAGCCCCTTGTTTTCCTTGTTGCATGCTAATGTCACCTTGTCACAGTTGCTAACCGAATCTGTTTAGAATCTGTTATTTGTTGTTTTTGCACCTTTGAATTGACTTTGAGATTGGACTGAAACGGCGCGACAAAAACAGAGATTGACACAAAGAGAGATGGACAGAACATGAGAGAGGCAAGGGCAGAAAGAGAGAGAGAGGGAGGGAGAGACAGACAGGGAGAGAGAGAGGGAGGTAGAGAGAGGGAGAGTCAGACAGACAGAGGGAGGGAGGGAGGGAAGGAGGGAGCGAGGAGACGCCAGCTATTAGAGTCAGACGGCATTGACCTTCACTCCATCCAGAACCACGTAGAACATTCAGCGCATATGGCTCCACTTAATGTGCCGAGACTTGTGTAAGTGTGTGTGTGTGTGTGTGTGTGTGTGTGTGTTTATGCCTATATGCGTGCCTTTCTGTGCATGTGCGCGTGCGTGTCTTTAATTTTTTATATACTTATAGGAGTGTGGATGTCAGTGTGAGTGTGCATGCCTGCCTGTATTTGTGCGTATGTGTGCGTCTTTGATTTTGTTTGCATCCTTATGTTTATTTGTGCTTGGGCACGTGGATGTGCGTGTGTGTGTGTGTGTGTGCGTGCGTGTGTATGCGTGCGTGCAAACACCGTGTGTATCTTAATTGGACTCCATTCAAGTGTTTAATTACTCATTAGAGATGCTGCAAAGCAATCTATACACCAGCTTTCCCCGTTCGCTCCCTCTGCCCTCTGTGACTTCCAGCCCGCAGAGACTCAGACGCTTTGACCCAAACTACATGGATTAGTTCACCTCGTCAATCTGGATCAACCCATCCATATTAGATGAAGATCCCTAAGCCAGAGGGCGAGGCTGAGGCAAGGCAGTCAGTTAATAGGTCAGTCAGTCAGTCGGTCAGTCGGCCAGTCAGACAGACAGTTGGACAGTCAGATAGTTTGACACTCAGCCAGTTTGTTAATAAGTGAGATTAGTAGACAGACAGCTAGAGGTTATTTAGTCAGTTATTCAGCCATTTATCTGTCAGTCAGTTGGCTCCCCAGGTAATCAGTTAATGAGCCAGTCAGTCAGTTGGCCAACAAGCCGGACACTCATTTTTTTAGCCAAACTGTCAGTGAGTCAGTTACATAATCAGTTGATCTGTCAGTCACCCAGTCTGTTAATCTGTCTGTCAGACTGTCAATCACCCAGTCAGTCAGATCGTGAATAAACCCTACAAGAATCTCCTGTAGATTTTCTGAATCAACAAAGGACAAAGTTGCTATCCTGACCAAGAAAAGCCACATTTTCCTGTCAGTCATAACAAAATATCGCTGGACATGTTGATTGACAGCTAATGTGTAAAAAAATGTCTCTGGGACCATTAAAACTGCATCGGAAAATCTCAGAAATGGATGAACATTGATGGGAAAAAAAAAAATCAGCCGGTTCTTTTCCCATCCTTAAACATTGACTTTATGGATACGTGACATTTCTGCAGGGTGCCGACAGAAATCCTGTGCTGCTCTCCACCCCCCCCCCCCCCCCCCCCCCCCCACCCCCCCCCACCCACCCCCCGCTGCGCTGAGAGACTCGTATCGGTGTGTGTCTGGACACCAGCCATCCGCTCCCTCTCGCATCGCTTTGGGCCAACCTTGTCGATACTAATACGGCTCCACCGCTGTTTACGCTGCCCGACTGTGCCAAAGCCTGTGCTGCATCGCGGTGAATGCCCCTCAGAAAGCAGCCGGACTGATATAGGCATATCATCCACTCTGTCTGTCAGCTTGTCAGATGCGCCGCGTGTGCCCGATCTCTCATCGTGTCTGTCTGCCTAACTCGTCCTGCCTGTCCATCCATCAGCGGCTTTGTCACTCTATCTGTCTGGCCTTGCGTGTGTTCTCTGTGTGTGTGTGTGTGTGTGTGTGTGTGTGTGTGTTTTTCAGATCCCCTTTAACTGGCACCGAGGTGACAATTATCCTTCCTGGGGTCTAGAGACTTTTTCTCAAGATTTTTATGTTTACTCTGTGTGTGGGTGTTTCTTGTTTTTGCATGTGTCGGGTTGTATGTGTCTGTATGTACATGTGTGTGTGTGTGTGTGTGTGTGATTACCAGGGATTGGCACAGGCAGTGCTTAATCCGCAGGGGGCCCATGTTGCCCGTCTAGAAGGAATACATAATAACAACTCAGATGTGCTGAATGTCACCACAGTGATCTATGGGCGACATTATTCAGACTGACAGATGTGGCACTTGTCAAAACAGCGCAACTTGGGTTCTGTATAAGTGTGTGTGTGTGTGTGTGTGTGGGGGGGGGGTTTTGCTGGTTTATTTTTCATGCTTGCCGCAGTACGTACAGTATCCTGTGTGTGTTATTTTCTCTCTGTAGTTTTGCTATCTGCACAAGTGCCAAGTGTGGATCAAGAGATAATTTACATAATTAAACATGTACATCTGTGTTTACACATCTCAGTGTGTTAATGTATACATGTGTCTTGGCCTGTGTTATGCGCGTTAATGTAGACATATACGTCTCAGCGTGTTATACAGTATGCGTTATGTGTTTATACATGTGTGTCAGTGTGTGTGTTATGTGTTAATAGGAGCATACATGTGTCTCAGCGTGTGTTATGTGTGTTGATGTAAGTATACGTGTCTCAGTGTGTGTTATGTGTGTTGATGTAAGTATACGTGTCTCAGTGTGTGTTATGTGTGTTGATGTAAGTATACATCTGTCTCAGTGTGTCGTGTGTGTCAATATACATGTCTTAGCATGTGTTATGTGTGTTAATGTAAGTATACGTGTCTCAGTGTGTGTTATGTGCGTTGGTGTAAGTATATATATGTGTCTCAGTGTGCGTTTGTGTGGCGGTAGGTACTGTATTTACTTTGCCCCACATACCTAAGCGTCGGCAGCGATGCAGCGGGAGTCGCAGGCAGAGACGACAGCATGAGAATGGAAAGCCTCACGCTGAGAGAAAAGCAGCTAGAGAGCCTTAGCGAGAGGGGGAAGATGAATGTTGGGGAGGTGGGGGGGCGGGGGGGTTGTGGGGGGGGTGGAGGAGTCATTTTAAACATTCAAAAAGAAGGAGCGGAAGGAGGAGGGGGGGAGTGCAAGGAATAAAAATACATGAAGTAGGGGGGAAGAAAGTGAGAGGAGAGGAGGAGGAGGGAGAAAACAGCGAGAGAATGAGTGTCATGAAGACGGAAAGAGGGAGACAGTAACAATGTCAAAAGATGCTTCTGGAGGGACACAGAGGGAGAGAGAGAGGGAAATTGGGGGAGTGAATGAAGCTTGAAGTGAGAGTATAAGATAGAGGGAATGGGAGAAAATGAGAAATAGAGGAAGCGAGTGAAAGACAAGGAGGGGGAGAGAGGAGCGGATGAAGATGGAGAGGGAGAGGGAGAGTAAGAGAGAGTTAATAGGAGCTGAAGCTGGAGCGCAGCAGACAGGGAAAGCAACCGAACAGTGGCCAATTACAGACATACTTATTGAAAGAGCTCTCTGTAGTGCAAAATTTTTTAAAGAGTTTTGTGCCAAACGGGAAATTATGTGAAATCATACATATTTACACATACATAAGTGTGTGTGTGATTTGGCCAGCAGTGTCTGGAATTGGCCATGGTCAAGGGTGGAAGTAACTAATTACATTTACTCCAGTTATTGTAATTGAGTAGGTTTTTTGTGGGCTTTTTTTAAAGTCAGTAGTTTCACTTTTACTTAAGTCTGTTTTTGCTAAAGTATTGTACTTAGCTACATTTTAAATCACATCCATTACAGACTATAAATTTGATCAGACAATCGTTAATTGGCCAGTTCTGAAGCCATCTGCAGTGAACGCTCAGTCAGCAAAGAAGAGAACAGTAATCTGGCTTTACTTTGTTTGTGCACTTTATTTTGTAATTTCTCATTTTTCCGATTAAGAGAATCTAGTGTGAACTCTGTCCTCTCATCCTTTTAGAACAGAAAATCACATCTAACAACATTCTCATCTCTAAAAAGTAACTCAGTAACTTTTACTCTGAGTACATTTTAAATGAGCTACTTTTTACTTTTACTTAAGCAGATTTTTACCGGTAATTTCACTTCTACTTAAGTAAAAAATCTGACAGGTAACAGCAAGGCATTTCTACTTGAGCAGGATGTTTCCACCCATGGCCATGGTTATTATAGTGCTGCATTCACATTGTAGCAGTATGTGGTACATGGCAAACCGGATGTTCATTATTTTCAATAAAAGAATATGTTCTGGCAGAAATACCGCCTATTGCGCCTGCAGATGGTGCTTGGCAACACAAGTTGAATTTTCCCAACTTTTGCCTTCTCCTGGGCCGGTGAGGACAAATCGCATGTTGAAAAGTCTCGCAAAATTGATGCACGTACATAGATTTTTCCACCTGCTCTTTTCTCCTCTTCCAACAAAGATTAAGTACTGTAATGAATAAGCAACAGATTTCTTTGTTTGG
Source organism: Centroberyx gerrardi (assembly GCF_048128805.1). NCBI lineage: Eukaryota > Metazoa > Chordata > Actinopteri > Beryciformes > Berycidae > Centroberyx > Centroberyx gerrardi. The sequence goes on along the minus strand of NC_136013.1, from coordinate 7,860,005 downwards.
CTGTCCAAGAGAGTGAGATGTAATGCCAAATTTTGATATCGCTGGTCTATTCCAATTCCCTGCTTGCCTTCCTATTCATTTACAGTAGGAATCATATGTAATAATTTATGAAAAAAATATAACCTATAATGAATGAATAATGTCAATAAATGAACTATTAAAAATGCTATTTACCAGATTTATTGTATCAAAGCACATCAAATGGTCGAACCTCTTGTTAATAAAAATCACCATGGCAACAAGAAGGCATTGCCATTTCGGTTGACTGACATCCCGCGGCCAGTGTGGCTTTTTTTTTTTTTTTAGGCCAAACTGTGAGCGCAGCATTAGCGAGAGAGAGAGAGAGAGAGAGAGAGAGGCAAGGGGATCAAGTGAAGCTGGAGAAAAAGGGAAAGTTAGAGGGAGAGAGGGATGAGCTGGTGAGAGAGAAAGAGAGAGAGAGAGAGGTAGAGAGTTAGAGAATGGAGAGAGAGAGAGAGGGAAGCGTCCTTTGATGTTTGTTGGTTGATCCAGCCTGCTGTTTAGGAAGCAGGCAGGTATGGTAAACATCCTACGCCTCTCCTACCGGAGGCTTTGATCACAGCCATGGTGAGAGATGATGTTGATGACTCAGTGGTGCCGGAATAGTAAGGAGTGGCCGTTTCACACACACACACACACACACACACACACATATCTTACACACACTCGCACGGTACAGACACACACACACACCAATGCACACCCACACGCACACAGACACACATACTGTATACACACAATTGCACACACACACAAACACACACACACTGTATCTCATTCTCTTTCATTATTCTCCTTTCTCTCTAACTCTGTCATTTCGGCTTTTAAACTCCTCTGTTTCTGTTTTCTCTTTTCATTCTGACGTGCACATACAATACACAAAACCCATTTGCGCAGCCCCCCTTTTTCATTGATTGTTGTCCAAGTCTCCGATTGAGCCTTTTTCATCCAGATGAGAGCCAGCAGCTAAAAGTCGAGTCCTCTGGCGGTATCGGGGCCGGCCTCACCAGACAATTCAATTGCTTTGGATGAATGAGGAGAATCTGTGAGACATCGGGGGATTATAAAAGAAACAAACAGATCACATTGCGTAGGTTTACTCGCTGACAATATTAAAAAGGAATGGCTTGAAGAGGCGGAACAAAAACTGAAAAATAGGGCTGCATTGTAGAGACTGTGTACTGAACAACATACACCTCAGAAAAGATTGTTTTTAAATATTGGCATATATTAAGCGGCAGTCCTTTTAATAATTGTCTTTTTGCAGAAGACAATGCTGGCTTTCTGAAAGCAAAAAACTCGGAGGAAAAAAAAGTTGTTAAGACCTGTCTTCCTCGGCAGCGCTGAGGCAAATTAACGAGTTTTCCTACTTTTGACAGTTTTATGTGTGGAAATTATGTTGACTTTCAATATACCAGAAACACAAAAGCTATCACACTCTGAAAATGAAAGATAATCAGGTTTTATCACCCGGAAAATAATTATTGTCCCGGTGGTAAAATTTACACAGAGTGTTCTCTGAGTGAGCGGATTACTGTAATGCAACTTTATAATTTTGGAATGCATTTTACTGTAACCTACTTTAAATAACATTAATATTGCACTGGCTATGGAGGGTTGAATAAGGTCTTGTTTTAAATAATATGCATATTATGAGGTCTAAACCCAAATATGCACACACAAACAGACGCATACAGACACCAACACTTACAGTGCACAAGTGACACATACATACACACACACACACACACACACACACACACACACACACATATACGTTCTGTGAGACAAAGACATAAGTGTGAGTGCATTCTCATGTCTTTTGGGTCAGTGCAGTGTGTGTGTTTAATTCCAAATGACACACAGTCTGAGAAGCATGTGGGTGTGTGGGTGTGGGTGTGGGTGTGGGTGTGTGGAAGGAGGGGGGGGGGGCATGTACCGCATAACACGCCTCTAGGTGCATGTTCATGCATACACACACACACACACTTAAACACATTTTCACACACAACTGCACACCAACATGTACTGTTGAACAGATCGGAGTGCATTTGCACACCTGCCCACACACCCACACACACACACCCACACACACTGTTACACACCTGCACACACAATTTCCTCACACCTAGGCATATTAGGCATGCAGACAGTGTTACAGGAGCAGGGGCCAGGCTCTGAGTAGCCTAATAAAACCTAATGTATCCTGACACACAAGCCCTGTCTTGGATTGAGCATCCGCACTCATGGAGACCCACTTTACCAATCTACCATCTACCCAATCACACACACACACACACACATGGAAACACACCCACATGCATGCACATACACATACACTAATTCATGCCCAAAGTACTAATGCTCAGATATTAGTCATCCATAAATGTATCGGCGCACAATCAATAGGCACAACACATTTGTCTCAGACGGAAAACGACAGTTGTACAAATTGAAATGAAAGACAGAAAAACTCCTCCTCCATCTGCTCTTCCTCCAGCTGGCCTCCTCTTCTCCTGCTCTGCTCGCCCGCTCCTCTTTCTTTCCTCCTTCCATTCTAATCTTTCTGTCTTTTTATTCTGATTCCATGCATCTCACCAATCTCATTATCCCTCTCTCTCCCTCTTTCCCCCCTCCGCTCGCTCCCTCTCTGTTTCCCTTCTGCCTCTCTCTCTCCTCTCCCATCCTATTCTCTCTCTCTGTCTTTTTATCCTCATTTCGCACATAGCTCCATTCCTACCTCTCTCTCTCTCTCTCACTCTTTCTCTCTTTCTCTCTCTTCTTATGTTCTTTCTTTCAGTCTTTTGTTCTTATTCTGTGCATCTCTCTACTCTTTTTCCCTTTCTCTTTCTCCGATTCTTTCTTTCCCTCTCTGTCTTTCCCCTTTAGTTGTTAATCAGAGTTGATTGGGAGCAGAGAGAGCCGAGAGGAGCTCCCCAGTGGATCAATGCCTCTAAATGATCTGCTCAAGGATCCCTTTAGAACCTGCGAAACTCGCTCTGATAGGGCACCGAAGCATGAAGACGCTCATTTCACATCTAACTCACTTCCTGATTTGCCCTCTGGGAGAGAGATAGGACTGCCGTTAAAAGGATAATTCGTCCCAAAGCTAAATATCCCACTAACCAAAAGTGCTTAGACCAAAATGTCTTCATTCCAGACAATCAATTACTGCCAAGGTGAGGGGGGAAAATGATGAATGTGTTTAAAAAGCCCAATCTGTGTGTAGCGCCATTTGCGGCGTCGGGACAACTGGCTTTGTTTATGCTTATTTGATTGAAGACATTTTCTTCAGCCTCAAATTTACTGAGCTTCATGATACACCATCTGATGGTGGGTGCCAGCTGAATTTTAAATGTTTTTTGAAATGGTAAATGGTTAAATTAAATTGATTACAGCCAGGGTGAGAGACGATGTTGATGACTAGCACTAGAATAGAGTGGAGTGGCTGCTATAGACACATACACACACACACACACACAGAGAGAGACACACACGTTACTGCATGCAGACACACACATATACGCACATATGCACACATGCACACTCAGACACACACACACACACACACACACACACACACAGATATAGACATACACATGCACTCACACACACACAATTTCGTACATACTTGCATGTGAGCTTTGAGATACTAATTTGATAGTGCAGTATGTGGCAGCTGAATTTTAAATGTTTTTTGAAATGGTAAATGGTTAAATTAAATTGATTACAGCCATGGTGAGAGACGATGTTGATGACTAGCACTAGAATAGAGTGGAGTGGCTGCTATAGACACATACACACACACACACACACACACACACACAGACACACACGTTACTGCATGCAGACACACACACACATATACACATATACACACACAGACACACACAGATATAGCCGTACACATGCACTCGCTCACACACAAATTCATACATACTTGCATGTGAGCTTTGAGATACAAATTTGATAGTGCAGTATGTGGCAGCTGAATTTTAAATGTCTTTTGAAATGGTAAACGCTTCACTAAAGACTGGAGCAAAATGAACCTGCTTTTTGAAACACTGAGGGATTTTAAAGAAGCAAAAGAAAGAGATTATCAACTTCTACCCGAGGCATATACAGTATGTGGACCCATAATACATATAAAATTTGAAAATAGTGACATATTTTCTCACTGAATGGTGCTGATATGAAATCAAAATTATACAGAACACCGCTGAAGTTGTTAGGTATCTTAATACTTCATTTTAAGGATTCATTCATCATCAGATCAGAAATATTGATTGATCAGTGTCAGGTTAAAGAACTTTGCACAATTCCTATCATATATTTAAAATGCATGCTCCATATTGGGGCTTTACGTAAACATGCGATTCTCAAGCTTGGTAAATTAGGACCATTTCTATATAATTGCTTCCATCCAGTGATTACGAGACTGTAAACAAAAGTTGAGTTCACAAACAAGCATTTACCCACATTACCATCAAGACATTACAGTAACATTAAAACCACAGTTTAGAGTCTAGTTTTACATAAAAACAATACAGCCATATGGTTTTCTTAGTGTATTATAATGTTTTTCCTTCCCAGCTTTTGGCATGATTAGCAGAGTTTCGGTCAGGGGGGTTGAAGGGAGATGGCAACCGCATTTTAGCACAAATTATTATGTATGCCTTATGCTAGCTGTATTTATTGAACAAGCTGTACAGTATATTTTATGCCAGAAAGAGGAAAATAGCAGGGAAGATTGCCACTATATATAAACTCTACAATGTGTGTACATAATAATGTTTGCTCTGTAGCAATCCGTGACCCAGTTCTATTCAGTATGGCAACTTCAGCGGTACACAGGGCTACTGAACTAAGCGGACATTCACACCAGCCGCCTCAATACAGTGCTCTAGGGTGTGGGATAATAATGTGCGCTCTGTATCAACCCATGACCCACTTCTCCTCAGTAGTACAGCGAGTAGGTTCAGCCAAGTGATCCGACTGGAAGAAGACGCGTTCCAACCGTACTACTAATTCCCATGAAGCATAGCTAGCCGAGCTTTATTCAAATTGGAATTGGAATGCTAACTCTTGTGGCTCTCTTGGCTTTCTCCTGTTTTGTTTTTTATTGTTTCATTATTTGTATGTATGGGGTTAGGGTTTCAGAAAGCACACAAACTTGGCTGCACATTTTTTCACCTAACCGCATCACCATTGTACCCGCAATCACAGTAAAGAACGCCCTCTAGGGTTTTATTGCTATATTTCTACTCCCTCTGTTCACCGTGCCATATCAGCAAGCATCTGCTGAAGTGTCGTTGAGCAACTGAAGAGTCCCTACCAACTCCAGAGTATCTGTTCTGATCCTGACCTCTGACCTCCCTGAGAGAAAAGACAATTTACCTGTGGGGATCAATAAGAATCACATAATAATTAGTATTATCAGGGCGACTACACTAAGTGGACACTCACCACAATTACTTTTATACAGTGCAATTATAAAGAAATTCATGCATGTATTATTTTTGTAGAGGATGTACGCACAGTCTTCTCTCAAAATGTATGTCCTACACTGTCTCCTTTTACTAGTAACATAATCCCATACTCCTCCCACCTCTGCCCACTGGTTACAGTCATATTTACAAGCTTGTTGTTTGGGTTTATTTGTTTTCATGGCGAAACTTAAACCCAAATCTTCCCCTTGTGTCTGGCAGGTTCTGGCACGGAGAGTACAGGGTGGCAGTGAGCATCAACGACTACCTGGACATCTACTGTCCTTACTACGAGGGTCCTCCGTCCCACGGGCGCATGGAGCGCTACATCCTCTTCATGGTCAACCACGAGGGCTACACCTCCTGCCAGCACAGGATGCGCGGCTTCAAGCGCTGGGAGTGCAACCGTCCCAGCGGTCCCGACGGACCCCTGCGCTTCTCAGAGAAGTTCCAGCTCTTCACTCCCTTCTCCCTGGGCTTTGAGTTCAGGCCTGGACACGAGTACTACTACATCTGTAGGTTATCAGCTAGGGGAGAGTAATGTATGTGTCTGTGTGGTGGAAGAGTGTGTGTGCAAGTAAGGGTGTTTGTTTGTTTGTTTGTTTGTTTGATCTGTGCGTGTGTGTGTGTGTGTGTGTTTGCGTGTCGTTGCACGGTTCTGCTCAGTATGCATTTGTAAACGATATGTAAATATGCAATCAACAGAAGTTGATTGAGAGAGCGCACACAAACACACCCTAGCAACTCGCTCGCACACCCACAGGCATACATAAACACACCTTCCATCTCTCGCTCGCTCTCGCTCGCCCTCTTTATTTCTCTATGTATCTCTCTGCGTCTGTCTAGACCATAAGTGGTGTGCTCAGCAAAGTGGTAAAAATGTCACCAGGCGTAGTTTGTAATCATTTTTATATTAGGCGTATTGATGTTTCTCCTCACTTCAACAAGTGATGTATTAGCAATACAGATGGGCCTTGTCCCCCGAGACTGTTTTTCTGAGCAGCGTTAAAAAGCTATCTTTCCCCCACAAGACGCGGGACAAATAGAAGCTGCAAATTAGTCTTAAGACATTGTTTTCACCTGCTTGGCGTACCAGATGGATGGGATTTACTGCATCCGGACAATTTAGCGCCAGATCAGTTGGTAATCACAGAAAAGTACACCAAATTGACTTTCAAAAACCTTCCTCTCATTGTCTAAACTTTCTGGCACCGGTACTTGTGCCTGTGTGGGGGCGACGGCAGCCTGCAGGCTCGTGACCGGAAGGTTACCTGTTTGAATCTCCGGACCGGCTGAGAAAATCAGAGGAAAGCAAATTAATAAATGTCTCTCTCCTCCCTCACTGACTATAATTGAAGCGCCGCGATAAAGACAGCGATTGTCCAACTGCTCTAGTGGAGTGGCCAGCAGCTGAAGCCTGTGGTTGTACTGGGCAACTTCCAGATGTGAAGCGTAGATGTCTTCCAACTGTATTTAAATGAAGCAGGGTGTTGCTGAAAAAGAGTGTGCATGCTCAGTAAACCATTCCTGGATGAATCAACGTTTTAAAAAAGGACCTATCAGTGAAGTCGGCCAAAACAAACTATGAAAAGTATTTGCAAATACTTGGCCCAGGTCTGTTGTCTGCACAAAGACACAAAGGCACAGCAGGCAAGAGACAGAGAGCTAAAGAGGCCGAGACAACTGCCACCCTAAGTCCTATTGCACTTTCCCCAGTCAACACACACACACACACACACACACACACACACTCTTTTGTTTTCAGTCTCATGTAAGGGTGGACAGGGCCCCTCTAGAGTTGTATACTTGCTGACGATACTATTGTGTATCTGGGACCCCTGGGGGCAGTGTGTATTTCACAAGACCGTAGCTGGGGCTCTGTGTATGCATGCGTGTATGTCTCTCTCTCTGTGTGTGTGTGTGTGTGTGTGTGTGTGTGTGTGTGTGTGTGTGCGCGCATTGGGGGAGGGGTGGGTGTGGGGGTGGGGGTCAGTTGTCAAACGATTGTGAGTCCGTGAAAGGCCATGTCCATCATCTTGACTGACAACCACACACACATTTTTGTCTCTCTCTCACACACACAAACACACACACACACACACACAGGCTAGTATTGATGTGCAACGATGGCATGTTGACAGCTTTTCACCACCCAGACCATCCGATGTGTGTGTGTGTGCGTACGTGCGTGCGTTAGTGTGTGTTTGTGTGTGTGTGCTTATATGTGTCTCCACAGATACTCCAAGGAGTAAACTGCATCGATCTATGATGCCGATTTGTGGCCAGACCTGTGTGTGAATGTGTGTGTGTGTGTGTGCGCAAATGTCTGAATTTATGTGTATGTGTGAGTGTGTGAGTGTGTGTGTGTGTGTGTGTGTGTGTGTGTTTATTTGTCATGGGTTTGACATGTTGACAGGCCTGCTCCACCCCTTACTTCTCCCAGCTGCCATCTGATGAGGTTGAGTGATTTTCAATGGGTTTTCAGGAGATGGTGATTGTGGATGTGCTGGGAAAAAAGAGGCGCTGGGAGAGCAGATAAGAGTTACAAAAGTGACAAAAGTGACAAAAGTGAAAAGTGTTAGAGGCCGCAGAGAATAGGAGAAGAGGGGGGAGGAGAGGAGGGTTATCTATCTATTTTTCTATCTAGTCCTTTTCCCCCTAGTATTCCCGCTTTTCATTGAAACAGTAGGAAAGCCAACAGGGAGACACTTGAGCGGAGAGGAGGCCAGCAGGGCTTCATAGGGGAGCGCTGCACTTTCTCTGGGCACCGAAACGGCGGGCGGGCGGGTGGCTGGGTGATTGGAGGGAAATTGAGGCAGAGGAAGTGGGGTAGGGGAGGCAGAAAAGGGTAAAAGGAGGTGAAGGGCACAGAGAAGCATGGAGGGAGGAGTTGAGGGCAGAAAGAGAGGGAGGAGAGGGCAGCGGAGAGGTCAGATTTATTTCCTGTGCGCCGTGGATCTTGATGATGTTCCTCTCCAGGGTCACTCTGGGCGCCGGCTATACAGACGTCCTCGAGGGAGAAGGCCAATGGGTCTCCGCGCGCACGCTTGCATGTGCCCGTGTGTGTGTGTGTGTGTGTGTGTGTGTGTGTGTGTGTGTGTGTGCCTGTTCTTGCATTTTTCTCTGTGTGTGTGTGTGTGTGTGTCTGCATGGGTGAACGGTGAGAGAGTTGGCCACCCCATCTCCTCCAGGTCGGCGGCTCTATTTCACATCAGAGTGAGGTGGGACTAAGAACCCAGATTCGATTTAATTTGCTCTACTTTGAAGTTTGAATCACAATAACTTTTTAACATTTTTTTTTTTTTTTTGGCATTCAGCTGGGGCGCTCAGTGGTTAAGTACTGGTTAGTAAGGACCCGGGTTTGATTCCTGGTCCTTGCATCGGTTTCCTCCCACGTTCCAAAGACATTCGAGTCAGATGGATTGGAGACTTTAAATTTCCCATAGGTATGAATGTGAGTGTGGCTGAATCCCAATGTACAGACTTTCGTTTATGTTGCCTGAAGTGCTCGGCGTGTTTATGTGATTTCACAAGGGTGCAGGGGTTTCAGAGCACTTAGAAGGCCGTAATGGGACAGACTCTGTAACTGCTAATGTTACTACTTCAATCAAGCAATGACGGCCAATCAATTAGCTAATAGGCTGCTGTAATAGCTACATTAATGTGAAATTGCAGCTAATTGTTCTAATGTGTGATCACTTACACAGAAAATACCTTCTTTGATAGCTTCTCCATCTCTGACATGTTTGCAGCATGTTGTTCACAGTTTTCGTGGCGCATTTTGTGTTGTATCAATGATGCAATAAACTTGGGGAAGTCTGCAAAGGTGCAGACTCTCTAAAAGTCTGCTTTCATGCCTTTAAAAGTCTCCATGAAAGCCCTTGTGGACTTTTTTGACAAGGGACAGTCCTAAGCCCTGCTGGACTTGGCAAGAGTGCGACCTAAAATCTGCAAGTCTGCGGAAGTCCAGAGATTGGGATTACAGTAGCGCTGAACAATTAATCAAAATTTAATCTAAATCGCAATATGGCCTACTGCAATTTTCAAATCGCAGGAGGCACAATATTTGTTAAAGGTGAAATGTGTGTCAAAATACCATTTTAAATTAAATATTGTCGTGCTGCAGAGATGTCCTGGCCTACACATCATATTCTACAGACTTAAGAAAACATCTTTGTTTGGTACAGATCCCCGCAAAAATCACACCATAATCATTTTAATACGTTTTTCAATGAAAATGAGAATAATGATGTAAAAATGATCATTCCCTCTAATATCGCAAATCATATCGCAATTGCCATATCAGTCAAAATAATCGCAATTAGATATTTTTTTCAAAATCGTTCAGCCCTAGATTACAGTATAATTATGTCTATCTGTGTTAGTCCTCTGATGGACTGGCAACCTGTCCAGTGTGTCTCCCACCCACTGCATGCTGGGACAGAGCGCCCTCGCTGCCATGAAAAAGATTAAGTGGGTAGAGAAAATGAATGGCGCTTAGCTGGCGCTGCTGTCTAAAGCGACTTACAATGAGTGAGCAGGTTGGGATTCGGTGTCTTGCCCGAGGACACTTCAACAGGCTGCTGCGGGGATCGAACCTGCGACCCCCCCAGTTCCAGGATGGATGGATCTCTAAGCGCTAGGCCGACCCACCACCTGATAAGAAACGCTGTAGCCCTCCACGACAGAACACAACGATAAAGCCCTTATTAAATGTCGCCAATTACTTTTCTAGTGCAATCAGCGGCGCAAATCGTTTTTCTCTCTCTCAACTAATCTCTGCTTTCAATCTCTCCTCCTTTTTCAGCGTCTCCTCACCCGAACCATGTGGGGCGGGCATGTCTAAAGCTGAAGGTGTATGTCAGACCTCCAGGTAAGTCACGCTCTAACTACACACACCCACACATACACATATACACACCCACACTCACACAGGTCCAGATTGGCTATCAAAGTAACATTAGGGGAGAATAAGAGGTCTGATAGAATGCCCTGGCAACACTCTCTGCTCTGATTCACAGACTAGCCAGGCAACACTTTAACACCTTCACTCACACACACACACACACACACACGCACACACACCTACACGCACGGCCAAACACACGCACAGACACACAGAAACGCACGTATACACGGAAGCACGCGCATATACACACGGGCACAAAGTGGCATACGCACATCACATCAAATCACATCACATCACACTGGGTGCGAGAGAGACCTTCTGTCCTTGTGGAGAGAGATCAGAGCAGCCTGAGAGTGTTCTCGAAAAAATGTTACTAACTTTCAGTATCACTCTACCAGGTAGATTTTCTCATAACAAGTCTAATAATAAATCTATCGCATACAGTAGAAGTCTAATCTAATAATAGGCGCTGCAGTTCTTTAGTAAAATTCTCCTCCTGCGTCATGTTGGTAAAAGATGAAGCGTGGTTTGCTTACCACACAAGCGCTGAGCCTTTTTTCCGAACAGTGTGCAGTCTGGTAAGATATACTCTTTTGAAATTAGCTCCCACATAGATTGGCGTAGACAGAGCGCAGCGTTCCCACAAGTGTGCCAGGTTGGCCTATGATACCGCCGTTTGAAAATAACCCCACAAAAGATTGGCATAGACGGGGAGCAGGCGTTACGATACGCTGGCGTTATCTTGAAAATCTACCTGTATGTTTTCATTGGCTTCAAAGGCAGATTTAGCCCCGTGACTGTTGAACCTGGGTAGTAATACATCTCTCCAGATGATGACATGGCTTTGAAGATCTCCGTAAAAGGAGGAGAGTCGGCCTTCGCAGCTTTCCAGGCGCCGGTCGTTCCGTATCTGCCTAAGGAGGGAAATTCTCTCCTCCTCCATAATTACTGACACAACATTCATTCTTTTATTCTGTCATTGCTTCAGCTCTCCTTTTTGATTCTGCTCTTTTGCGCTAATCTGTCTGACATTGCAACTTCCATCTCATCTGTGAAATATTGTCACTCCAGTGAGCTCTGAGCGGCTACACGTGTGTGTGTGTGTGTGTGTGTGTGTGTGTGTGTGTGTGTCTGTGTGTGTCAGCTGCTCCAGATTCCAAGTCTCTGTGATTAAACTGTAATTAGGTTGGTTAAACCCCCTGCAGAGCTCAGTTGCTGTCGTCTTCTCCTCCTCCCTCTTTCCTCTCCTCTTCCCCTTCTGCCGTCTTCTCTCTGCCTCTCCTTGGCTGTTGAAGGGGAGAGTTTTGTGGTTTGTCACACACTTTCCAGGTCTTTTTTTCCCCCCCTTAACTGTTCCACTTGTCTTCGTTTTGTCTTCCTCTAAAACCATTCTCTTGTTCCTTCACTTTCAAATTGTCTTGTCTGAGTTGTCCGTCTGTGTCTCTCTCACAGTTCAGATGTTTTGTCGTTTTTCTTTTCTCTCTCCTTTTTGTTTCAGATGGGTCGGGATACGACTCTCCGGAGCCCTTCCTGACTGATGGAGGACCGAGCTGGAGGCCAGGGTCCGTGGCCCTGTTAGCCGGTCTGGCCTCACTGCTCCTGGGACTCTTCTCTTGGCTGTGACCCCCCCGCTTCCTGGAGCTCCCACCCAGGGTCGCTGGGCTGGGCTGGCTGTCCCTCTAAATCCACCACCCCTCAGGGAAGCCCTCTGTCTCCGTCCCCCTCCCACCTCCACCTCTGTACTACCACCAACCACCCCCACCGCCAGCCCCCTCCATGGCCCAGCCACGGACACCCTTCCCAGGCCTGGCTGAGAGGGTTGGGGGCGCTGGTCTTGAGCTGTCTGGGAAGATGTCCCGATCCCCCAATTCTGGATGGAGCGGATGTGTTGCACCTCTCAGCTGGAAAACACAAGGGAAATCTCTTTGCACTCATTTGAGGGGGTCCTTTGATTTGACTATTGACTCTTGGCCACTGATGGGGTAGATATAGCTGTGGCTATGATTAAACTTGTCGTTTCAATGCAATTTCTATCATCCAATCAGGGCAGGACACATTAAGCGATAGGCCTGGATGCACAAAAATTGGATTTTGCTCACATTGCTATCCAATCCTCAAAGCAAGAATTGGAAGTGTCCAAGCTTGCATTGTAATTGGAATTCTATACTCTCTGGACGCAATCCAGCCACATTGAGCATATGAGCAATGTAACGAGATGGAGAGGGAAAAGTGGCCAAGACCAGAAAAAAAGAAGGGAAAAAGTCATGCAGGCGCAGATTTAAATAAATATGGCTATTAGAGACACGTAACATGATATATGTTGATATTTTCAGGCCACAGAAATGTGATATAAAAATCAGACAGTCTGATCTTTATGAGCAACTCAAATATCACACTGTAATGACAAGTGTAACCATAGCCTGTCAGTGGGAGGGTGGGGGTGGGGGGAGGGGGGTGAGTGTGCGGGGGGGGTGGTCTGGGATGCGGGGTGGGTGGGGGTTTGGGGTTTGGTGAGGTGTATATTTTCAGGTGGGATGTGTTTGTCTTATTCATGTTTCTAAACAAAGCATTTATCACAGCCTGGCCTGCACAGGCGTCTTCAGCACTGTCTAATGTCAATACGGTCGGGTGACTTTTGGAACCATGACTTTCTCATGTATGAATGTACCACTGGTCACCCACCTCTTGTCTATCTGTATTATTATGACTGTGGTCACTTACAGTACCTTCTCTCGGACTGGCAGGATGAATGGGTCGGGGTTGGGGCTGAAGTAGGGATGGATGGAGGACAGGTGAGAAAAGGAGGCGACACTCAGTTGCATGACCACTGTGAAACCTTCAGATCAATCTTGTTTGTAATGATGATATATTTTTTCATGGGGGAAAAAAAACACCCTGCTACCGCTCTCTTGCTCTCCCTGAGACTTTCCAAACATCAAAGGAAAAAAAAACAACCTCTCTCCTCACACGTTTTCTCCTGTCTGGCATGCGGTCGTTGATGGATTAGCTTGGTCTGGGAGATAAATGGACCCGCAGTGTGAAACTGACTGGAGATCAGCTCTCAGTGCCCAGGCCGGATCACAATGGACATAAACACTGACTGAAGCTGGTCCTGGGTCTGAGGGTTAAACCAATGAGGGAAGCGCATAGGCCATGGCAAATGAGGCAACTGTGTGTGGTACCATCACAAACACACACACATACACACACATACACACACACACACACACACACATATACACACACACACACAGTCTCTGATAACGAGACTGTTCCTCTGAGACTGTGGAGCATTCATGGACTTGACTATAAAGGGAACAGCACAAAGAGAGAGAGAGAGACTGGAGGAGGGAGGGAGAGGGAGAGAGAGTGTGTGTGCATCAGGGGACTGAGACTTCTTTAATGTTGGGAAGTGAACATAATGAGTAAGCACTGTGAACACACACACACACACACACACACATACACACACATACATACAGACCCATGCACACACGTACAGACAAATGCATACACATATGTAGAAAAACACATGTACGCAGATACATTTACAAACACACATACACATACACATACACTCACATACACACATGTACAAAGACACAAGTACACACACACATACACACACACAAGAAAACACAAACAAGGGGAAGCACTCCCTTCCCTGTTTCATCTTATTTTTGTAGCATTTAAAATCACTGTTAATTACTCCTGTGTGGGATGCAGTGATGGGGTATAGCCTGTGGAAGATTTAAAAAAAAAAAATGTGTCTTCTCTTCTTCTATTCCACTGATGCTGTCCTTTTATCGTTCTTCTTCTCTGGTTTGTGATCCATGGTTGGTAGTGGTAGGATGCCTCCAGGTCTGAGCGTCATGTATGAGTTTGTCTCCTTTTCTGTTGTGGTGTTTTTTTGTGGAAGCTGACCTCAGTCATTAAGTCAGCCAGTCGAAAGTAAACACAGAAGTCAGAGCAAGGAGAGAAACACACAAATAAAGATTGTCTTTTTGTCTACTCGAAAAACAAGCAAAGTGAGTGAAACTTCTTCAATGTAAATGTAAATTAATTTTCATCATTTTTGATTTCATTTTTTCTGTCTTTCCCCGAGGGCAAATGATTCTATTCATTTGTTTTGATGGCACCTGGCTCTTTATTTTGCCCTGTCTATCTTTCTCTGACGTCAAAGTCGTGGGACCGTGAGCATTGAGCTCTGCCAGTCAACCCATGAAATTATTCAGATGAAATCACCCTCTCCAATCTTCAGCTGTTTCTCCCTCAGCGATGTGACAGCTAATCTGAACTGCTGACAACACGGAGACTGAATAGCCTGATAGCCTCTCCTGCCTCGTTTTCATCAGATTTCCAGCAGGGTGGCCTAGCGGTTAGAAAGACCGTCCCGTAACTGAAATGTCTCAGGTTTGATCCCCTGTCCGTCAACGGCCATGTGACCTGTCGAGGTGTCCTTCAGCGAGACTCTGAACCTCTACATGCTCGCTCATTTTAAGTTGGCTAAATGCCTAAAGGCTAAACGTCTAAAATGTGAATACGAAATGTTTCCTCTCCCCTTGTGACCTCAATAGGCTTTCATCAGATCCAGACACGGATAGACAGACAGACAATAGCCACTTTTCCCCCAGTGGGGCTTGTTAGGGCCGGGGCTAGCTTGCAACATTTATCAACGCTGGTTTTAAAGCGTTATTTGAAACCACCCCCCCACTGACTCGTCTCTTTTGGCAGCATGATGCAAAAAGAATATCAGAAATGTTGTTTTTTGGGGAAAACTGAGGTACATGAATAATAGATGAGCCTCGGCTAGCCATGTTCGGCCCTCCCGTGGAAAGCGAAGGCTAATGGCTATCGATGTCTCTGGTTTCCATCAAACTGCTTCATATGAGAGCTCAGTACAAACGGAGAAAGAGAAGATTTCAGTGAAAGGAGACGAGGGAATGAAATTATCTCTGAATATTGAGACACGAGCTTGGTCAGCCAATTCTGCGGCCGGAGAGGTATCAGGTACCAACGGAATTAGCCTAGCGTAAAATGAAGCCTGATCAAGCCTTCCCTCGTCTCAATCCTTGTGAGAAGAGAGATGAATGAGTAAAAGTACTGGAACGGAGCCAGATGTGAGCAGATGTGCTCCTTGAAATCATGAGAAACCAGCGATCTGGGAAATGTCACTGACACACACACGCGCTCACACACACACTATAGCTCTATATCCCTTTGTATTCTCTTCCAGATCTAATTAATCATTTGATTAATTCAGCAATTTTCATTGGCTGGTGTAGCCTACTTGTGGGACAATTATTGGCGAGGATAAATTTGGCCTATATGTTGTTGTTTTTGGCAACAGTCAAAGTGGAAAACCAGAAAATACAGACGGCAACCTCTATCCATTCTTTTTCTCTTTCTGTCTGTCTTTTTCTCTCTTTCTTTCTCTTTGTCTCCTCGTCTGCTGCTTGTTCTTTCTCTTTCTCTCTCTCTCTCTCTCTCTCTCTCTCTCTCTCTCTCTCTCACACACACATACACACACTCACATTATTAGGCTATAGGCTAATCTATTCTCCGCTCTCCCCTGTACTTTTGTCTCTTCATATTCAACTAACTGGCATGATTTAGGAATTATGGAATTAGGGCAGCGCTCCCATCTCTATTAATGAGGAACGGCATGATGAAAGAGCTTGATCCTGAACGTGCCATCTGTAGTCACTATTACACATTCACTTAATCTCTCACTCTCTTTCTTTCTTTCTTTTACTACTTTCTATTCTTTCTCTCTTTTCCGATCTTTCTCTCTCTCTTTCTCTCTCTGGCCCTCTGTCTCTCTCTCATCCTCCGTCAAACACACACACACACACATTACACATTACTTGTAATTACAGAGGAAATACTAATTCTCAGTTCTTCAAGGACTGTTGGATGTGGCGTGAAATGGTGAAATGGCACGGCACGAAAGTTAAGTATGGACCACACACCCGTGCACAAACTCACGCACACACACACACACACACACACAGGAGTCCAGATGGACCCTGTGTTATAGCTGAATAATGCATGCTATGTAGACTCTATAAAAGATACATGGGCAGAGAGAGCTGGGCACCAGGCTCTGTGGGCAGTTCGCTGAGGGCAGCTCTGGAGCATCCCTTGTGCAATTTGGAGCTGTTATGAGGATGTTCTGCTTGTAGGTATTTAGCTGCAGGTCACCCTACAGGGGAAAATAATTTAGCTGCAGTTAGGAAAAGCGTTTGCCTTTTAGACGTTGTCAGTTGATATGTTGGCTGGCTCTCTGCCCAGTGTCTTTGCAGTCACCTTGAGCGAGCTTTTGTGGTTTTAACCATAAAACTTGGGGAATTACACAGCACATTCAATGCTAGCAGCTCAAATTTCAGTGCATCTCTCAGAAACACTTTGAAAAACATCCAGCAGTCTGTCTTCATGTAAAATACTGGGGGGTCTGGGTGGAGGGTAAATGCTGCACTCATGTGGGGAAAATGGGCAGCGTCTCTTTTACTCTGGAGTCATATGACAGGACATGCGCACCATCATCTGCTACCTTCAAGTGCCACTCGAAAGCTCCTACTTCCTAGATATCGATACGACTCGCCTCGCATTAAAGTTTGGCCGGTCGGAAATAGCGGAAATAAGTAAAAAATGGCCCTGCAACAAAAATAGTTCTTCGGTGACTGATGTTTTATTTTAGAAATCAAGCGGCACGGACCTATTTTGTGCTGCAGCACCAGAATTAAGTGGAGAAAATGCGCCACCAGGCATGTAATTGATGTTTAAAATCATTTACAAGCCAAAAGTCCTTGTTACAATAAAAAAGAAAACAGAAAAATAAAATCATATATTAATTCTAAATGTGTACACAGAATACCAAGCAATAACATATCGCTTTCTCCACGCTCTCGCCCCCAAACGTCCCATCTCGTCAACTTGGTTCGTTTATGTTAGTCAAACTTTGTAATTCCGATATTTCCGATAGCACATGAAGGCATCAACCGACACACTTTTCGGAGACAGCCAGGCAGGCGGTGTTGGACAGACTGAAGGAATCCAGAAGTTGCCACTGCCAAGTTCACATACCGTGAGGAAGGAGGAGTTCCGAGGGCATTCTTAAAACAAGGAAGGTTAACTGTAAGTATTAACTTCTTAGATAAGAATCTTTCTCCCTTTCCACCCAACATATTTGTTTGACGGGTAGTTGATAGAAAGCGGAACTAGCTAACTAGCAAGCTAGCACACCAGCTAACGCAGCTAAGTTAACGAGATACCCGGATCCTGCCCCGTTTGCCATACTTCAGGACAACAGCAACTTTTCAGACAATGTAAGAAAATGTGTAGTGCTTTGACAGAAACTTTGACACTATCCTCTTGTTGATGTTGATTTATTTCATTGATTCTGTATTAAATTGTTATTTTGGGACTTTACAACCATAACTTCGTTGTTTTGGGTGTGGGGGACCGCTTTTTCTGTGTGTTTGGTTTAACTAACGTTTCTCATTCAGCCTAACGTCACCTGTTTATCAAGCGACTAACGTTAAGTAGTTGCTCAGCACTATTTGGCTTGAAAGTCCAGGTGTAACGTTATAGCACAGAGCCTATTTAAATTTAATACGATGGAAATGATTAACCATCTGCTACAATGTCTCGTGTCCCTTTATTTATGATTGACAGCTGTAGTAGAAAAAGCTTGACACTTTGTCATTTCTCCACAAAGATATATTTTTTTCATTATCCGTTGTAGATTAGTCATATTCTGAGGAGGTGGTTTGGGCTTTGTCATGGCAGCATGATGTCATGGGCTTGTTGTTTGTGTACACATGGCAGAATTTAGGCAGTGAACCCCCCATCCAACACATTTCACAACACTTCACGGCCTTCAATGTTGTCATCATATCGGACATTGAAGTGACAAGGATGTGAACTGCGAGAGGAAAAGGCCTCAAAATGTGGGGGAATAAGCAAAGACGTCAGAGTTTGCTGCAGCTTGAGCTGGAGGAACAGGTTTGAGTTGAAGAACAGGAAATGTGTGTCTCTGTAGGAAGACATGGGTTAGACACTAGCTGTTGGTGCTGTGAGGAGCTTCACTGCACGGCAACATCATGAATGGGTATGTAAAGGCTTTTTAAATTATTCCAGGTCCTGTTACAAATGTGATGTAGTGTCACAGCTTTGTTTTTTGTCATTAGGCGTGTGTGTGGTGTGAAAGCGGGGCTCACTGTCAGACTAGTTGATGATGGGCTCAATTTGCACAGGGGCAAAAAAAACCCTACTTTTTAACCATACGACTTAGGTATAACCTTGTCATTACCGGGTCATGTGAGTTTAAATCCATGTCCAGCTATACTAGGAGGCTTTTTCATATCCGCTGTATTGGCACAAGTTATTGATCTGTCATTGTTGACATGTTCCTCCCCTCTTGATATGGCATGGCACCGTCACGTTATGAGGACGGTAATTTGTGTGAACGAGTCCAGTTCCAGTGTTTGAGTTGAAAGCTCACCTCAGCGTCTGGCCAAGTGTTCAGTCAGAGAAAGCAGCCAAGGCCGTGTGAACCAAGTTCCTCCTCAAAAAAAACGCAGAGTCAACAACATTAAATCCTCTGAACTGTCTGCCAGCCATCCATTTTCCCTGTTTTTCTTTCAGGACCGTCAGTTACTGCAGGTTTGAAAGGGAACTTGAAGTTCAGGGGTTATTGCGAAAACAGGAAAATGTCATTTCAACTCCAAAGGAAGGGAGGAGAGGAAGAAAATGAAAGGGAAGTAAGGCAGTGTTTTCTGAGTGTCAGTACTACCTACTATGCTACACTTACAAAAAGGACCGGACCTTTGCACATATGGTTAACTGGCTGTCCTTGACACTGCAGTCTCTTTGTACCACAGTACAGATCAGCTTAATTCTTTGCTTATGATGATCTTGATCTCATGTTGCCACTTGCTACAAAGCCTGTCTGAGTGCCTGTGCCCTGTGGTCTTTAGCTGTAGCTGTTTTTGTAGTGATTCAGCTTCTGACAAAACACTTCTCCATTTCATCACACAGCCTTTTGGTTAATGTTGTAAAAGGTAGCATTGGACCTTGACCACATCATAACGTGTTTTAGATTGAAGTGTATATGTAGACTTTCCACCAGGTTTTCAGCCAATTCACTGTCAATGCAGTCAATTAGGGAATTGTATTTCTTTTGCTGTGAAGAGGTACCAATATCCAATCTATAAAGATATTATTGAGGATGTAGGCGCTATCATTATAATGTAAACTGATGATGATTCAATTAACATTTTGAATTATGGCTGCACAATTAAGTGCATATCGTGATTTTAGTTTCCAGAATAAATAATCGTAGAATGTTGTCATATCAGCAATATTGAAACAGCTAATTTTATTTTGAGTATCCATTGTTGTTGAAAGAAGTTACGATGCAAAATGAGATGTGATGAGATGCAAAACGTATTTTGTTTGTCAAATCATCACGTCTAATAATTGTGATTCCAGTATCTGGCAAAATTATATGGAATTATCATTTCAGGCTTTGAACTGACTGAACTGACCTCATAGCCTGGTCTGCCCACTTCTGCCAGCAACCAGCATGCAATCTCATGACCCTGATTTCCCTATCGCAGCCTCCTTATCGCCGTTCCCTCATTGTTAGCATACATTCTGCTAGCCACATTGTAGCTAAACTCTATACTAACAAGGAACTGCTGTAGGCTCACAAAAAATGTTTCTGCTTTGTCTGTGGAATGGATCTTTGTTTCCTTCATCAGCAAGCCTCTTGTATGCGTTCAGACTCCTAACGCTCCTTCAGGGGCAGGAAGAGAGCCTGATTTGTTTAGGTTTTGCATCTTCTTTTTTCCACTCCATATGGACGACAATGCACATATGTTGTTGTACTTGTGCTATCAGATTCTATAGCCTTGAATGTGTTCTCCATATTTAAGATTACACGGTTGAGAAATAGCCTACAGCAATGCATCCTCACTAACTGCCACGGCACACTAATGTGCTGTGGCATGAGAGCGAGTGTGCCTTAAGTTTTATTTCCGCTGTAAAGAAAACTGTTTTTGTAGACATTGTCAACAAATACACTAATTTACATTAATTGGAATCTGCTTATGATATCCCTCAAAGTTAATTCAGTTTGCTCTTTGGCCAGCAGCGCTTTGCATTTTGCTTTTTCTTCTTGTATGGTCATGGTCTTTCTCATTGGCCCACAGTGAAGCATCCAATCCCTAATGCAAAAGACTGTAAAAATGGTATTGTAAACCACAGAAGCAATGAAGCTTCACCACCTCTGATCACAGAATAGTTCCAAAGACCATTCAGGTAAATTGATGCCCTCTGGTGTGATGTTACTGAGTGACCTTTGACCTCTCTGTCTCTCTCTTCCAGGCCTCAGAATATCGAGCTCGGTGCCACCGGAGGAGCCTCCAAACAAGACAGCAGCAACATGGAAGACATGTCCGTGGAACAGATCACCATGAGGGCCAACCAAGTGACCGATGAGGTACTGAGACACACACAGTCTCTCTCTCTCTCTCTCTCTCTCTCTCTCCCTCTCTCTCCCTCTCTACCTCCCGCCTCAGCAAGTGAGAAGCTTGCTTAATTCATGTCGAAATGACTAATGCTTAGATGCTAATTATCCACAAACAGTGCTGAAGCAATCAGGACAACACATTTGTCTAAGATGCAAAACCGGAGTTGCGCAAATTCAAATTAACCCACACAAACACTCCAGGAGCTGAGAATACAAAGTCTTCTACATAGTCTTCTGCTTCATTAATGTCCAAAGTACAAACACTCGGATGCAAAACATCCACAAATGTAACAATACAGATATGACCTGCACAATTAATATGTAATTGGCACATCGGCAATATTGAAACATTTCGCTTCACTTCACACACCCGCTATAATTGAAAATAGTGAAGATGTTGATTAAAGATGCATGTGATTTGTTCATAATTGTTCATAATAACCAATTATTGTGATTAATAATAGTGGTCACAATTTCTAGAAAAATAATAGAGAATCATTTTAGCCATAATCATGCGGAAGAAGCAATAGAGACAAAGTTTTGGTCTTAGTCGGAAAAACTGCAGTAGGACAAAATGAAATGAATACGCACACGCACGCACACACACACACTCACACTCACACTCACTACTGGGCATGCTGCAGTATCGTAGGGTTGGGGAGGGAGGGGGGATATAATTAGATTCATTAGATTCACAGTTGATTATTAAGCTAGGCATTTATAGGAAGTGTGTGACGCTTTACGCCTAATTTAGCCTGATAGCTCCCTTATCCCTCTGTGGTTTTGACATTTTGAGTGCTGTCAGCTATATCTAAGCGTTTTATTATCAAGTAGATAATTGTTTAATCAGCACTCCAGGGCATCATATGATCAGCCATCTGATTCAAATGGAGGCAAATGGACTTGCTCTAGCTGGGGATTTAGGTGTGCACTTGACTTTCCTGTGATTCTCGCTGTACTAATCATGTGTTTCTTCTTTTCTTTTTCTCTTTTATCTTTTCTTGTTTTTTTTTCTTTTTCTCTGTATTCACTGACTTAACCTGTAATTTTCTCCTCTTCTCTTCTCTCTTCTGCTGCTGCCTGGTTGACTGACATCTTGTTTTGTGTGGTGGGCTTAGGAGATCGTAGAAGGGTCAGTGCATGCGAGGGTCCTTCTTCTAATGCTAACCACTTATAACCGAAACACTCACAACACAACAGCATTTTGTTATGATATAAGAGTAGGATTATTTAGGAAGTCTAAAGCAGGCTGTCTAAAATTGAATTATCTCACTTGAAAGCCTTTGCTGATCTTTAGTAAAGTTAAAACTTGCTTTAAAGTCTTCAACACAGTCTCAAAGTCTCCTCTCAGTCAAAAAAAGCTTTTTTTTCTGTGTGCTATTTTCCTAGTCATCCTGGTTTATTGCAGACATATAATAGCTGTAGTGCTTGCTTTTTTTTGCATCTTTCAGGTTTATTGTTTATTTTGGTGGTGAAACTGGTCTTAAATTTAATTCTGTGTATTAAACAGGTGTTAAAAACAGACTTGGCGCTACTGCCATTTAAGCCATCCCAAACAAATTATAAAAATTACCACCCCATAGGATGGCTTAAAGTTTTGTCACAGCACCCCAATCTGGAAAATTTGGCAACGGCAGCTATTTTGAGCTTAATTAGCCAAGTTAAAGGATTTTATGAGACATAATGTAATGTTTATCCACCCAAGTGATGTTCTGGCTAAGCCAACAGAAGCCTGGCTAAGCTCAACACATCCCTCTCTCCAATTTCGTGTTTGTCTGTTTCTCAACTCACTGATTAATGTATTCAGAGCAAACATAACACAGAGAGAATGAGAAATCTGGTCCCCGCTCGCTCTTGTTAACAGTTCATTAGCGATGCTGACAATGGAGTCATGCCCTCAGTCGTCTCCCTGCCTCGCTCCTTCGCTCCTCTACACTCGTCTGTTGTCATCCACCTCTCTTAACACCGCTTGCTATTAATAGAGGCACAAAGGCTCTCTCACCTGAACTGACTGCATTCCATTTTGTCGTCAACGCTTTTTGTGTCTGTGTGCGCTTGCGTCCACCGGCTCTTGTGTGTTTTCTCCTGCTTGTGTGTAGGGCTGAATGATTTTGAAAAAACATCTGATTGCGATTATTTTGACTGATATTGCAATTGCGATATGATTTGCGATACTAGAGGGAATGATAATTTTTACATCATTATTCTCATTTTCATTGAAAAACGTATTAAAATGATTATGGTGTGATTTTTTGCGGGGATCTGTACCAAACAAAGATGTTTTCTTAAGTCTGTAGAATATGATGTGTAGGCCAGGACATCTCTGCAGCACGACAATATTTAATTTAAAATGGTATTTTGACACACATTTCGCCTTTAACAAATAATTGCGCCTCCTGCGATTTGAAAATTGCAGTAGGCCATATTGCGATTTCGATAAAATTTCGATTAATTGTTCAGCCCTACTGGTGTGTGCATGTGCATTAGGGTGGTTGTCTGTGTCTTACTTATAGACTAGTCCGTACCCGGGGATGCGCGCGCCACAACTCTGCGCAGACTTGCCAAAAAGGCGCATAAACAGCGTAAATTTGGGAAAATGGAAAAATCAGCTCCGTCAGTCCCTGTCTATGCCAATGCTCAATGGGCATGTGAAGTTTCAGATTGATTGGCCAACCCGTTGAGGAGCAAAATGGATGCGGACAGACAGAGATTTCCTCATTTATAGTAGGATTGTTCCCTGTTTGTGTCAGCCTATGTCACCTGATCAGGGACAGTTCAGACATATCAGGCCATATCAGGCCATATCTAGGCGTATGACATAGTCTACGGTTACACTTCTATCATTCAGTCACACAAGGATGCACAGAATGACAGCTGTTAATCAGACCTTCAAAACCAGATATGGAAGCGGTCTGGCTCGCATCGTGATTCTACGCAATCTAGACGTAATCCAGCCACAGTGAGCATGTAAGCGATGTAAAGCGATGCAGAGGGAGAGCGGGGAAACGCTAACGCAGACACAGATTTAAATAAATACAGCCACAGGAGATGCGCAACGGCTGTTTTCAAGCCAAGTGTGGACATGCAATGATGTGATCTTGTAGCTTTATACACTCACAAAACTAGTTGTATCGATTTGCTGCCGGCTGTTCTCATGTCTTTATGAATATGGATGGTTTTTTTTATTCAGTGTGTGTTTATTCTTATTCCATGCATCTCTCCTCATCCCTGTCTCTGTCTCTGTATTGTATTCTCTCTCATATTGTCTCTGTCTTTTTGTCCCAATGCATCTGTCTCCTTTCTTTATACTCCCATCGCTCTCTGTCACTTACGGGTGCGTTCACACCAATCAATAGGTTTATGCCAAATGACTGCAGGAACCGACGCCAAAAGGTTTTATGGGTATAAGGAGATGGATGTTGACATCTAATAGCCAGCAGTTACTCATGCTTGGAAAATCAAAGGTAACAAAATGAATCGAGGGCAGACTTGGAGTCAAGACACGGTACAATACTTGCTCAGTTTATGGGCTGAGGAGCACATTTCCCAACTGCTTGAAAGATCTTAACTGGTACGAACGCCAGAGAAGGTAAAAATTACGGCAAAGAGCGCCGACAAGTCCATCCTGCTTAGCTAAAGTAACAGAGACTGGAATCAAATTTGTTTGTTTGCAATTGGGCAGTGTAAACCTAAACAAACCAAACACAAAAATCCAACAAAGTAAACTTTTCCATTATGGTTCAGACCAAAGAAAACAAACTGTAGGTGTGATTGCACTCTTAACTCTGTCTCTCTCTCTTTTTCAGTCTGTCTCTCTCGCTCTCTCTGAAAGTGTTTGTGGGTGAGAAGCTTCCTCGCCTCTCCTCATTTACTAACACCTCCTGTTGTTCCTCCCTAGTCACTGGAAAGCACACGGAGGATGCGGCAGATGGCAGAGGAGGTGAGACTTTGACAATGTTGCTGCTCCAACTGACACTGTATCATCTTACATGTAATGCTGTTGTGACGAACCACAAAGCACGTATCAACTTAGTTATCAGTGGCTCTAACCCGGGTTGGGATCAGGTAACTTTCAGTTCAGTGAATTGTAATTTCAAAATTATAAGGTCCTATCTGACATTTTGGTCAAAATGAAATATTCATATTATGTAGCTCCTCAAACTATTCTTTACATATGGCTGAAGTTAGATTTTTGAAAATGTTTTATTGAAGGGCATAAAAAAAACCAAATTGAAAAGGTTCCTCTTGTTTAATGGAAAGTGAACACTTGTAATTCCCTAAGTCTGAAAAATAGGCTGAAGGCCAATAAACCTGTACAGTTCAGGCTCATGAAATGTCAAGATGACGTAAATTGAACCGGAATGAAACTTCAGTTCAATTAGTAATGACTGAGTGTTCATTCTCACTTATTATGAATATTAATGGCCTTTTTAATTATTTTTTTTCTTAAAATTTTCGAATTCTGAACAGAGCCATCCTCCTAATTAATTTAGTACGAGTTGTCTGAAACCGCGGTTCTTGCCGTTCTTTATAATACAAAAATCTATCTGTAATCTTCCTGTTGGTTCTGAGTTTGTTTCTCTTGTGTTTCCAGAGCAAACAGACTGGCGTCAACACCATGGTGATGTTGGACCAGCAAGGAGGTAGGTATACAACATTAATACCTCTAGCTTTGGTGGAGATGCCTCTATGATGCCTCTTATCATTTTTTCCCCCTCTCATTTATTCATTTTTCGTTTTTTATTCATTTTTTGCTCTCATTCTGTCACATCTCAAAGACAATGAATGAAGGTAATGGTGAAGTTTTAATCTAAAGTTACAGTTACTCATTTTTGGATGTTCTTCACCCATTTTGAAAGGAGCTAATTCTAAGTGACACATGGTATTCTGACCACTAAAAATTGTTAATTAATATAAATCTTAATCATCATCCTAACCCTATTACAGCCTAAATAGTATTCTAAAATACAGTAATATACACATCCTTTTGTATTAGGTTGCTCTTTATTTTTTTTAACGTTTTAGTGTAATTGTGACATTAACCGGATGTGATTGTGCCAAAATATCAAGTTTACTGGCAATTTTATTATTGTATTATTGGTGGTATATATGCCAATACAGACATTTTGTTTAGGCCTGTATCAGCTGATACTATTGGTGCACCAATTTATCGCTAGCGCCTTAGTGCCTTCAGTTAGTGGTCTAACTATATCCCAGAACCAGTCTCTTGTATTTATACATGCTAAAAAATGTTTTTTGTTTTTCTGCCTGCAACTTGATGTACAACTGCTGTCTGTATTTGTAATTATTTGTTGTACTATCTTTAGTAGCTTCTCTTTTTCTATTGTTATCTATATCCAATTTTTTACTGCTGCAACGACCCAATTATTGACCCAATTTAACCATCCCCAAGGGGCTCATTAAAGTTTAATCTAATCTATAAATGGATAAATAAGTTATAAACAAAACAAAATTAAACACTAAGACCAACTTCCAGTACATGAAATATACTTGGGAGAAAAAGGCGATTCTGACATGGTGTGGTGTGTCTGTGTGTTTCAGAGCAGCTGAGGCATGTGGAGGAGGGCATGGACCAGATCAACCAGGACATGAGGCAGGCTGAGAAAAACCTGACCGACCTCTCCAAGTGCTGCGGCCTCTGCGTCTGCCCCTGTGACAGGTGAGCTGCGCACTAAACCCTGGTGAAGGCTGGAAGTAACAGTTGTGATTTCATTAAATCTTTTTTTGGACACACAATTCCCATTCATTGCCCAGTGGAGATTATGTTGTCATACTTTGTCATACATCCTGATCACATCCTGATTATTGCTGGAATGTGCTGGTTTTAACAAAATTTAAATGTTTTAGTACTTGGTTTTTCTGATCTGAAGACAGCCGATACGATTTGTGAACAACCCCCCAAAGTTTATGAATGTGTATTCCCTACCTAGGGCTGGGTATCGTTAAAAGGTTTTTGGGTTCTTGATTTTGATACTGGTGCTAAATCAGTACTTTTTCTGGTACTTTTCATGAGGCACTCAACTTTATTGTAGGGACTCGTTTGCAAAGTGCGAGTAAGTTTACACTGGGGAAAGACGCCGAAAATTAGCACTTTTTTTTCCATACTTTATTGTTTTTACATCGTCACGAATACATTGCGGGGGGATACATAAGACCCACACACACTACCAACCTGCTTCACTCAGTGCCAAAAAAGTACCGACCTTTGTTACCCAGCCCTATCCCTACCCAGTTCTTAACACGACAGGTGCACTGTACTATGCTGCGCACACTCAAAACTCTTCCCATCAAACCATATCAATATACAGTGTCAGTGTGTGTGCACAGTATGTTCTTACCTGGTTCTAAACATGGCAAAAAATCTTCCTAAAATGCTTTCACATTGGAGGAGAGGATACTTTGACGAATACCAACAGATAAGGTATGGAAAAAATGAATTCAACTTCATTATAATTAACATCTGTAGTAATAGTAGTGGTAGCCTAGTAGTAATATTAGTTGCCATTTAGTTGCCTTACTACTCATGCCTTACAGTTCCACAAGTAGCCTTGTAGTAAGATTTAACCTTACACACCTGTCAGCCTTTACCCAGACACCTAAAGATTTCCTGTTTTCCCCCCCAGGGTGACGTCCATAGAGCACGACACGCGGTACAAGCGTACCTGGGGGATCGGAGGAAGCGACGCCGGCAGCAACGTGGGCGACGGTGGGTCTGTGGTCTCCAGGCAGCCCTCGGGTGTCCGCAATGGCCAAGCCGCCCAGATGAATGCTTCGGCACCGTCGGGACCCTACGTCAAGAGGTGGGGCTCGCTTCCCTGTCCTGGACATTTCACTACCTTCAGAATCTTTGACCACAACGTCATCAGAAACATGTTAACTGGTATTAATTTAGAAGACGTGTTCATTCCAAGTGATGAGTTACCGTCTGTCAAAAGCCTCATGAGAAATTCAAATAATCCCCAAACATGCAAGTTTCAACCAGTACAAACTTTGACAGTTGCAGGTTTAAAGCTGTTTACCATACCAGGAGGACCACTGGGCAGATTTCTCAAAGAACCTAAATCATAAACAACTATGAATATATTTAGAGACTGTAATAGACGATGCGGATTTAGGTGAACGCTACAGGCCAGTATTTACCTCCTGTAATGCTAAATAGAGCTAGTCACGTGTGGCATGTTGTGATACGCTTGAGACACAAATTTCCCCTTGGGGACAAATAAAGCTTGTTTCACTTTACATCTGTGGTACAGGATAACCAACGATGCGCGCGAGGATGAGATGGAGGAAAACCTGGAGGCGGTGGGCGGCATCATTGGCAACCTGAAATCCATGGCTATGGACATGGGCAACGAGATAGACAAGCAGAACAAACAGATCGACCGCATCACGGACAAGGTGGGAGTCACTTTGATTTTCTCTCAGCATGACCTGGGTCGGGGATGTAAACTGTTTTTTTTAGATTTTTTTAGAAGTTCCTCATGGATCTGCCCCTAGTGGCCGTTAAGAGGCATGACAAAAATGTTTACTGTGTATCAAGCTTAATGGCCGATTAGGGAATTAAGTACAGATATATAAGATTTTCAGGGGCACAATATGTGATTCTACATACTGTGTAGAATTTTGTCAATCCTCCCCTCCCATTCCAACTATTGTAGTATATTTATATATTATAGTGACAGTAAATTGCTTTATAGAGAGAAAGAGGTAGAAATTGATATTGCCACCCCTCTCAACTGTTCCATCTGTGTCTTTCAGGCGGACATGAACAAAGTTCGCATTGATGAGGCGAACCAGAGAGCCAACAAGCTCATCAACTAGACAAGGAAACCTGCCAGTTTGATCCATCAACCTTGAGCCTCTGCCGCAACACACATACACACACACACCATGCATACTTGCTGCTTGCACGCACGAACACACACACTTTTCACCACAAAGAAATTCAATCAGGAAGAACGTTTTTCGCCAGCGCTGCGCTAGCCTTTTCTGCAGCAACATGTAAATAGAATACACACATACCCACACACCTAATTGCCTTTTTAGAAATTGTCCTTCTCGCTATCAACTATCTACTTTTTGACACATCTATTCGTGGTGATGCTGGACATTGAGAAGCAGCGTGGGCATCAGAAACTGCACCAGAGAGGAAGTGACTGACTGCCCATCACTGCTGTTTGATACCAAATATACACCAGCCTGTCATATCGTATCTCAGCATTTACTGGAAGAGCAGCAGCAGAGGTCGGCTGCTTTTCTTTCTCACTTTCTCTCTGTGTCTCCCTCTTATTCTTCCAAGTCAGATTCGGTAGCAAATCTGAACGGTGTTGGGTTTGTTCAGAACTTCACAGCATTTCTGAATGTGTGTCTCTTTGTCTTTGTCAGTGTGTGTTTCTCTGGTATGTGTGGATGAGGTCACCGATCCATACCGATTAGCTATCTTTAGAGATGTACAGCACATTCACATTCATTTGTGTATCACCCCCTGTTGGTCCTATCTTGATATGGCTGCATCTAGTTTAGTCACGCAGTTATGGGATATTGTTCTGTAACAAATGCATCTCATTCAAATCATATTACTGGTTCATCGTGTAATTAAGTTTATTGTATCCATTTGTATTATTTTGAGATGAAATGCTTATTTAATTATTCTTATTAAGCAGAAATGACTTGTGAATAAAGTTGGCGTTTTTTTTTTTTTAAACCCTTTCTTCATTCATGTCATTTATGCCATTTCAAGTGTAAAAGCTATTTTGAACTAGAAATGTTGTGCTTTGGATTGAGTCACGGCAAATATTTTTTGAGCTGGATGTCGAAGCACCTTCCCCTGAGTAATAGCAATTTTTATAGGAATGTGATTTCTTAATTTTCTTACTGATGGAAAGTCTAGAAGTTATTCTGATTGTCTGCAAGAAAATTGTATGGCTCTGACTTGCTGTTAGAAACTAATTTATATCAACCAATTGGCATTTAAATGCGAAGGAGAGGTTGACAACCAGCGAGGGACGTTCATCATTACCTCCTTAGGGCAAGGCAACTTGTTTACTTTATAATAACACTGAATATGGGAAAACATAACAATGATAACGCTGAATATTTAACAATAGATGATTACCATTGTCAGATTTGCCGTTGCCAATAGTGGATCAAATGCTGTACTTCATTATTCGTGTCTTTCATGAGATATTTCATTCTGACTGCAGTGTTGGTGTAAACACTTAAGCTTGGCTGTTTCTCGATTGCCTACAGTCAGTCTGTTTATCTAACCTCATTCTTCTTTACCTACTTGGTGCTTAATAGAGGTTTATGGCACCCAGGAGGAGGTTTGCGGTTTATGCAGGGTTCCTACACACGTCTGGAAATGTAAGGAAAATGAATTTGGTGAAGTTTTGGAATTGCACTATTAGTCTACAAGTATGAATCAAATATTGTTCAGTCCTGATACACATGACTGTTGTAGACTCCGCTGTCATTTCTCATCTTGTGGTATTTATCGACAATACGTCATATTGAACACACCCCAAAATCTCTAATCCAGTTAAGAAATTAGTCTGAAAAAGTGTGTAATTTTGAAATGGGAGAATGTGCAGGAACCCTGTCTATACAGAGTAGAGGGTTCATGGTTCATGGTTGTGTTGTAACAGCCATTGCACCTCAAACAGCTCCTCTCGCATGTGTTCTGTAAATAGCCAGTTTTCACAGCAGAGCTAAAGTGAAATGATAATAACTGATGATGGAAAGCGTAATTCGTTTGTTGAAGCCGCAGCCCAGCTGAGAAATTATCGCTGGCGGCAAGATGCAAAAATATTTCATGTAAATTTTGTTGTTTAGGGGGGTAAATTTAGCAGCATAATAAGTCCTGGCTGGTTCTGTTAGGCCTCGCTGTGGAAAATTGGCTAATGATGAAGTAATACAATATGCTGAAAATATCACTTGTATGCATCTTCTAGCTTATTTGTTTTGAAGAAAAATGATAATCTGTCTGCTCTGCTACAGGCGTACACCTATTGAGATTGTAAAGACTGAAATGAACAGTTATTCAGGGCCTTGTATTGCTATAAGTGATTATCTTCAGCTTATGTTACTTGTCAGTTAAGATCTAATTAGTCTAGCCTGAGGCTGCTTCTCTGTCTGGAGGCTGTTTATTCACTGTCTTACCAACAGCCACTGGAATGTAAATACAACAACAGTTTTGCCTATTTTGAATATGTTGACATATGCAACTTGTCTTATCTGAAATTAGCTTGGTTAATGGATGACTGTTAAACATAGTAATAAAAATGCCTTTTATTTCACGCCTGCCCGAGTTTCGAGCTTCCTGTTTAAAATTCAAATTGTTTATATTCAATAAATCTCTTCTGAAATTCATTTTGTCGTACCTTTTTTTTAATGAATGAAATACATATTCATTAAAAGTTGGCAAAGGTACAACTATGGACATGAATTTCAAAATTGAATGGAGAAAGGAGATGAAAGGGACAGTAACTGTTTACACATGCAGCTTTTGCAGAAACAAGCTGACAGTAAAGTTGGAGACAAAACCGACCCCCAAGCCATAGTTTTAGGAGTTTATTTTAAAGTTTATTCTCTCAAAATGTATTTGATATTTCCTGTCAACATTTTGGATATTTTACATAGCTAGAGAGTATAAAATGCAGATTAAAAACCACTGAACAGAAAAGGGCAGGTAGGAAGGAGCGGAGGGATAAGGGAAGTGGATGGAGGTGAGAGAGTTGGAAGCGTCCGATTGGTAAAACCAGATGAAGCTGATGAACACTTCATCTGATTACTGTAGATACTGGAACCAAGAAAAACAAGACTACAGAGTACATGGGGCCCGAGTTTGCCAAAGCAGCTCAGGTTGCATTTATAAAAGAAAAACATCTAAACTCCTAGTGGCAAAGATGCAATATTCTCATGGAGTTTTATGCAGCCTTGAGAAGATCAAATCTGAACCACAAACATTTAAACTCCGATATTTTCTTCCTGTGTAAATGCAGCCTCCGCTCTGAGATCATCATGATGCTACTACCATATTTCTTGGGGAAAACTGGGAGCTGAGCAGTCTTTCTCTTATCTTTGTACCACTGACTTCCATAATTTAGATGAGGTCACTTAAGTTAGATCATAGTTCAGGGACAAAGCCCACAGTACAAGGCAAGAACGGCAGTGGGAGTGTGTGTGTGTGTGTGTGTGTGTGACAGCATCCTTGTAACAGAAGACGATGAAAATGAGGAATAAACCACGATTGAACATCTATAAATGCAGTTCCATATGCTGTACACACTGTATATTCCCTGTATGCATATATTGATTTGAATTATCTATTCAATAATGGCTTTTCTGTGGAAATTCCTATATTTACCGAATTCGCTTCCCTCTTTTCTCCATCGATTTCTCTTCCCTTACATTCACAGAACAGACACATTCCTTCAGCTCCATATTGCTACTGTATGATCTTTGCCTCAGAGGGAGAGCATGCCTGGTCCTGCTGTGTGGTTTGGAAAAGCAGTCAAGATTCATCTGACCCACGGCTTGTCCTTCACTTTGGCTGACCTGGGTACCGTAAAACTTCTAATAACAGCCCAGGCGTTTTTGTTTGTTTTTGTTTGTTTCGCTTTAACAACTGTGAGCACCTGGTGGCACATAGAGGCAGGTTATAATTCGAGACTTGGCGTTTAGTAAAAGTTTTATGGTGGATTGAATCTAGCTTGTGAGACCAAAATACTTAATAGGAGAATGCATTTTCGCATGCGTGTAACTACAAGCCAAAGTTGAAGACAAATAAGGCAGGTCAAGTTGGTCTTGATTGAAGGTTTAAGAATATCACCATAGCACCATATCAAACTAACGTATAACATCTTACTTCATGCATCTGTAGAGATATATATATATATATGAATATATATGAAATTTGGGGTTCAGTACACAAGTGTTGAATATATTTCAAGTTCACAGAAATAAATATTGCCACAGTTCAGTTGAAAATATAGCATGAAGAGACCTATATTCAAAACTGACTATTGATTGATTGTGGTGTAACATGACTGCTCATAGGTCATCCGTCATCAATTTATAATCATCATCTCTGAGAACATCTCAACAGTCAAAACCTTCACAGTGCATAGAGCATTTAGTTTGCATACCTGCAATTCTACCTGGTGTGTGTGTGTGCAGCGTACAGCACTGTACCACCAAGTCCTCAGACCGCATTTACAAAGCTTTTTAAAGCCTGCTAGACTCAACCTGCTTCTCTGAGTAGCGTTTAGCGCTCCAAATTCAAACAGCACAGTATTACAGTTCACAACCATTTGATAAGGCAGATTAATAAAAGTACTCATAGGCGTTAAACACTCTCGAGTCACACTATTTCATAACAGGCCTACATATCATACATAGCTATATCAAAGCATGCCATACCAAAGCAAAATTGGCAACAAAAAGGAAGGAAAAAAAAAAGGAAATTTTACAAACATTCTTTGGTTGAGTGTGAAAAGAGCATTCCTGTGCTTTTATTTAATGCTTTGAATTTGGCATTTGTCAAAAAAGGACAAAAAAGTGGACCTTTGCAATGATAAACTGGCTTAAATACAGGCAGAGTGATGGCTTCAATCTAAACTACAATATCTCATCTATCTTAACTCACAAAATAATATAAAAAAAATTCTATAGTGATAAAAAGCTCGCTCTCACTGATTGTACACAAATACTTTCTCTTTCCAGGTTGCCTAGGCAACACCCCCGGACGGCTTGCCCATCTCGCTTCTCGCCTCACTTCCTTTCACTTCTTCTTGGCGAAGCGACTGAACTTCTTCTCCTTGTCTTTCTTGGCAGCGCTGGGCTCGGGGAGGGCAGTTGAGGAGGAGGGAGGGGGCAGGCTGTGGGCTCTGGCCCCCGAGGGCCCCGAGAGCCCCGACGCCTCCTCCGCTGACAGGGGCTGGACGGCCTTCTGCATGGCCTGGGTCCAGCGCTGCAGCTCCTCCTGAAATTAGAAATGCAAACACACCACAGTGGCTTACAAATGGAAGTTCACCTCCAGTGGGGGGCAGAGTGTGTTTTTATTTATTAGTGTCTTGGTCTCTTTATGTATTTGTGCAAATTAACAAGTGGAAATCGTTCCGCATTAAACAGTGAAACACTCAATGAGATGCTGATGAGGTAGAAATCAATCCCAACCGGGGTTATATGAATAACCTCACCATGTTGACTGGTTATAAAGACAACCTCTCTGTGTCAATGTTGTTTTTTAGTTTGTGAAAATTTAATGATACCTGTAGGGGAAATCTACACCACTTTGGAAGTCTATATGTGGATAACCTCAACCATGTCAATTGGTTGCATAAATAACCTCACCAAATTAATTGGACATTGGCAATGCTGTCAAACTGAAACAGCTAATAAAATCGAATTAGAACAAAACAGAAATTTAAGAAGAATGACAAGGAAAAAGTGTGTATATGTACAGTAAAGTCTTAAAGTCAAAGATCATATCACTTACATGCAAGTCCGGATCATTCAGCGATAGTAAGGTTAGTATTCACATGATCATTGAAAGCCATTACAAGTCATTCATTGTTGTCATTCAGTGGTTGAAAACTCACCTCATCTTTACACTGGAACAAATAATCACTGCCGTCTCCAAGACTGTGAGAGAAACCGAGACAGAGTTAGTATTCATTGTGTGTGGGTTGTTTCATACTTCTAAGTTGACCATTAGAGTAAAATGAAGAGTAAACAAGCCAATCAAAGCCAGTTTCCCAAAAACACAACTTTTAGAAGTCTATGCAATTGAGCTCTGACTTGGACTCCCATCAGCACATTTACAAGGTTTGGTGTTTTTCGTTTGTTACAAATTGGCAGCAGCCTTCTCTTAGCATTTGTTAGCAAAGTGGACGCAAGACAGAACCAATTGTCTTAAAATGAAAGTATGTCCTTCAACACACTTCAACTTCAAAACTATTGTTTTCCTCTTTCGACTTGTGGAATTAGATGGAACGGCTTGCACGTAATTTTAGGGAAATTGGTTTTGTTCCCAGTTGACTTGCACAAACATTGGTAGCAAATGTAAACAAGAGGCCGCTGCCGATTACTCAAAAACAACCGCAAAAAAAACACCTGAAGTGAAAACTTTTTTGATGTTCCTGAATGTGACAAAACAAGAGGCTCCTAAAAATCCTAAACCTGCCCTTGAGCGCTACATGAAAAGTGTCTTTCTTCCATTGTAAGGCAAGGGCACCATTCATAATTTATTTCACTAAATACTTGAAAACCTCACATTTGTTCTTGAAGACTTCAGCTTGTGGGTGGAAAATCAACATTTTCCCCTCTTAACCCATCAAGACATAAAATACAAGCCTGTTTTACTCAAACACAACAAGTGTAAACAAACCTTTTATAGCCTCAAAATACCCTTAAAACTCATGTTTGGCTGTAACATACTGTCAGTTTTTTATAACAAACTGTCAGACAATGTTTGACGTTGATCCAATAAATCACCACAAACCTAACTATAGTTGGTTTTGTGGTGATTTATTGAATTAGGACCCATTGTAAGATGTGTAGGATCCTCACCGTAGTTTGGCGACGTGCTTCTTCTTCTTGTAGTTGGTGAGGACCTCCCAGCCGGCGTTGCCGAGCGACAGGGGGTCCTCGCCGTGGTACGTCACACCGTGGCCAAAGCTCTTGGCGTCCTTATAGACGGAGAGCTGGCCGGGCTTCAGCACGCAGTACAAGTTGTTCCATGACCTGGAAGAGAGGAGGAGGAGGAGGAGGAGGAGGAAGTCGAGAGGAGAGGAAACAAGAAGAGACGAGATGAGAGCAGAACCGCAATATTGATCATTTCAGGTAGCTAATGTCAGGTAATAATGCCAAATCAATTCAATTTAATCCCAATTATGAGAGAGGCACCGCAGCCCCAGCGCTCCACAAAGACTTAATTCAGTGAATTAGAAATGAAGAGAGCAATTGGAGCGCTGCTTTGCCTCTGTAAAAATAGTCAATTGTTTTGTATCAAAAGAAACCCGGTCAGATCTTCTAAAAGACAGCAAGTTTTGTAGTTTGGGTAAAAACCATTTCTTGGGTTGCGTGTGTATGAATGAACTGACTTAAAGCTGCACTAAGCAAGATTTTTATGTAAAAATAAAACCTGTTTTATGAGCTTAAATCATAAAGTAGGCTGCAACAGAGCAGAGAAGAGCATCCCATCCCGTTGTAGAGGGAGAACTGTGACTATAATCCGTCTCCTGTAATCATAATTAAATCTGAACAGGATCATACAGGAAGGCAAGCTCACAGAGTTATAAAATACCAAATCCATGGGTATCCATCCAACAGTATGTGTATATGAAAAGCAGCATTCCCTTTTCCCTGAGAAAGGACTGTTAAGTGTCTGTCCCAGCTTGGACCGAGACAACACTGAGCCGGGTTATGTCTGACACTCTGAATAACAATTGTCACCATGTACCAGTCCTTGAGACAATGCACATCCTGGCCTACGCTTCCCGGCGTCACCTCACACACACCTCGCTCGCTCCTTCTGTCGCTCTAGAAATGTTCTTTCTTCACTTTGTTGAGACGACTTTACTTTTTAGCAGATGCTCCTGTCTGTTGAAGACTGCTACTCTCCTCTGCGGGTCAGTGATTAAACAATTTTCGTACCTCAGATACAGATTTCATACTTCATACTTCAGACTCTTCAAGTGTGTGCATTTATTAGACTACAATACGTTGTTGTGATAAATTGTTTATTTGTCCCCAACACCCTTGTGGCCTTGTGCAGCTTTAAGTTGAGAAATGAATGTTTTTGGTATCGCTGCTGTTTATGTACAAAAACTGAAAAGCGATGAAAATAAGTGAACAAAAACATGTAGACCACAAAAAAAAAGCCACAGCAGCTCCTTTTGTGTAAGAAAATTCAAAGGATTTCCACTTTTTTTTAGGCTTGTCAGAGAGGAAAGTATCTGCATGTGCTGTAGGAGACTGTAGGATTTTCAGTAGGTCCTTGTTTCAGTGATTCAGTGCAGTTGCATTGGAAGATTGCAAAATTTTGGAAGAATTTTGCTAGTTTATAGATGTACGTCATGTCATTTTACAACATTAGACTGGTTGATTTAGGTTTTAGATACTTTCTGTGAGACTTCTTCATTGTAAATGGGTTTAATCCTTTGCTGAGGTTGTAACGTTACCATAGTAGGGCTTGCTAAGTGTATGTTAGCTTTAACTTTAGTTGTTAAGTAGTAGTAATGAGCTATTATTGGTGATTTGATTTCACTCACAGCTGGCAAGCATGTAACCGGTGCTGAGTTAGTTTTCACTTGGATGTTTTGGGGGGTTTACCCATGCTACAACACCTACTGTCTCTAAGTAAATCAGCTAATTATCTACCTGTTTGAAGCCTTCTTCCCTGAGCCGTCCATGTCGTGTTTGCGGCCCAGCACGCCCTCCTGCAGCACGGCCTGGGCTCTGAGGGGCTCCGTGGGCATGGTGGCGGCTCGCTCCGGTTCCCTGGGGCTCGGGCTCAGGATCGGGATCGGGGCCGAGACGGAGGGGTCCAGCTCCAGAGAAGCGCTCTCTCTCATCTCTGACACCATGGGCACCGTGGAGTCGCCCGCCGTCCCCTCCAGCACGGCCGAACTGGGCTCCACCGCACCAGAACCGGACTGGAGGGGAGGGGAGAGACGGAGAGAGAGAGACAGAAAGGCAGGGGCAAGAAACAGGCAGATAGACAGGGAGACAGATAGAGACAGAGTGAGTCAAACAGATTAACAAACATAGTGATCAACTTGCAAGTTTAGACAGGATAGCAGTGTGTCCTTGCTTTAGGCTCCAGTGAATATTTTTGCTCACAAAAAGGTCCTCAGTGGAGTCAAATGTAGTCTGTTTTAAAGAACAGAAAGCCAAGGCACACTTTTATGTACAAACGTTAATAAAAAAAAAAACTTTTGCACATAAGAGTGCCTGATTTTCTTTTTTTAAACACTGATATAGTGAAACAGAGAGGTCATAGATGATAAA
Organism: Centroberyx gerrardi; assembly: GCF_048128805.1. Lineage (NCBI taxonomy): Eukaryota > Metazoa > Chordata > Actinopteri > Beryciformes > Berycidae > Centroberyx > Centroberyx gerrardi. Next base: position 7,822,018 of record NC_136013.1, on the reverse strand, counting down.
CTACAGAGGACTGGGGTTGAGTCAGTGAAGTTACTAACCAGAGTCTGTTCCTCAATAGTGTAGAGCTGTGAAGAGTCTTCTACAAAGCCTGTGTCTTCTCTCCTGGAGGGCAGAGGGGCAGAGGACAGCATGGGATCTGCATTAGAGACCTTTAAGAACCGTGATCAAAGAGCTGTGTGTGTGTGTGTGTGTGTGTGTCTTCTGTCTGTGTGTGTGTGTGCCTGTCTGTGTCTGGGATGGGTGTTAGAGGTCTGCGGTTAGAGGTGTGCGTGTGTCCATGCATACGTGTGCGTGTATGCGTGTGTGTGTGTGTGTGTGTGCGTGTGTGTGTGTGTGTGTGTGCGTGTGTGTGTGTCTTACCTGCTGTCCTTATCTGAGCGTAGCTCCTCTTTTCTGTACTGCTCCATCTCCTGTTGCTGCTTCCTCAGCTCCAACAACTCCAACTGCAACACATAATAAAATTGTAATCAGTAAACCAATCCATTGCATTACTCCAATTTAGTAACATAATCCAGTTTCTTACATTACACTGCCTCCAAATTCTTTAATATTAAACAATCAATTTAAGTAATCAAGTTTAAGACAATTTATTCTGTTTTATGTAGGGCTACTGTAGTTAAATCGTCATTATTGCCATCATCTTCAATGATTAACAAGTATTCCAAGTTGTGTAAACATATCTGAACAATTAAAAAGCTTTTTCTCAACAGATATGTTTCTGAGTAATCCAACAAGTAAGACCCTCCTTTTTTTAATAGTGTAATCATATTATCTTGTTTTTCAGCAACTATAACAGAACACAATTACTATTTCTGGTAATCAGATTACTGTAATCATGTTTCATGTGATCCATCCCTCCCCAGGCCTGCAGCCTGTTACATACAGTAGTGAGGCGCTCCAGGGCGGAGAAGCGCTCTTCCCAGGTGGCGGTGGATTTCTCGAAGGCCTCGTGCCTCTTGAGGAGCTTCTCCACCTCGTCCACGGTCTGGCCCAGGTCCCTGCTGGCCACGTAGGGCTCCTGGGCGATCAGCCAGGCCTCCGCCACCGAGGCGTCCCGCGCAAACTGACACACCTCCAGCACTGGACAGGAGGAAGACGTGGGTCAATATGACAGAGCAGTGGGGGCAAAATGCATGATGTAAAGAGGAATGTTTGCTCACTGCTTTAATGTTTTCAAATGTAGTTTTTATCTAATAAACTTTGACAATAACACTTCAATTCAACATGGTCTTCATCAAATAGCTGGTGGTTATACAGTAAAACCTAACAAGCAGCTTTTCATGCTTATCAAGCAGTAAGGCGAGGCACCACAGGTGAAAATGGCTGGATTGGTCACTCTTGAGATATTATAGTGTTTTGCTTCTACAACTACTTCAGTTTCATAAAATATACAAACAAATAATCAAAAACAACTATAAATAGTTATTGTATATATTTTTATACCAAGTAACACCAAGCACAAAATTAGGTATAAAAAACAAAGGAAACGGACATATTCCCTGTTTGCACATTGTTGACATGCTACTTCTTAACAAAAAACTGTGGTAAAGGATTTGTTTTTAATATCTTTTGTTATTTCCATTGTACGGCATATTTTACATGAACAAAATAGCAGAAAAGATTTTCACCACATACATAGTACAGTCATAACACAAAAAGTGTTTGTATTTGTGTCCATATTCAACATATAATTTCAGTCTGATAGGATGAAAATAAATTTTTCTGTGGTGTCTCGCCTTAAGCAAAATCTGGGGTATTTCCTGCAGACCTAAATATATACGTATAAATCATGCATTTTTATTATTTTAATATGGAGGTCTTTAATAAAGAGAGGCATATTGGAAAGGTTAAAAGCTGAGCTGAAGAGAGGGAATTAGCTGGTGTTAGTGCAAAGATCCACCCTAAAATAGAATAGCCTCACACATTTTATTGTAGAGAGATGCTATCAGAGAGCATCCTTGCTTTTGTCTCAGAAACTATTTTTAAGACTGCTCGCAATAAAAAGGTGCTTATTGGGATGAAAAAGGGGTGTTTTAAAGAACAGAAGCAAAGGCATTCTCTCATGTACAAGTTTGTGCATAGATGAGTCCCTTCACATATTCTAGTCTTATGATTTTGGGCAGTTCAGTGTAGATTTGTGAATAAGTGAAAGGAATAACATATGAATTTGGTTTTAGGGTGGAGCGCACACCCACAAGGTTAGTGTAGTGTTACTCACAGAGCCTGAGCCAGTCCCATCTGTCGTCCCACTTGAACATCATCTCCTTCCTCTTCTCCATCAGCTGCACCAGCTTCTCTTTGATCTGATGGAGACAGTAACACACTCACAGTTACACATCAGCATTATTAAACAACTCTCAGCCCCCAAGACTGGCTATTATCCTCTAAGAATTAGTATTGTGAAGTAATTACCCGCACGTTAAATTCAGACCTGGGTCAATTGCTCATTTAAATTCTTTTGGCTTACTTTTCAATTTCTAATTAGTGTTTGCTTTATAGTCTCCCTGATGAGTGTAAGATGAGTGGAATTTGTTCTTTTGTGGCAATCAAATTGGTTCCATTGTGCCAGACAAGAACAATCAGTCCAGGAAAAGTAATTAAATCCACTTAAAGCAGCAATTTTAGGCCCAGCTGTGGATAAAAAGAGGCTGTCGTTCCTGCCGAAGCCTCACCTCAGCAGAGTCTCTGTGCTTGCGGGTCAGCAGGGCCTTGCCCAGGTCCACGCAGTCGGTGAATTTCACCCCCCTGGCCTCGATCTCCGAGCGGATCCCCTGGTGGTACTTCTGCAGGAGCTCCACGGATGACACGTCCCTGACGGAGAGGAGGGAAAGGTATTTACATTTTCTTTCATAACAGAGTGTGTTCAATCCACTCTCCATTATATTCTGCCTTTGTTGAGACAGTAGGCAGGCTGAGAGAGCTCCAGGATAGAGGTGACACGGGAGAAAAGGCTCTGGCGGGACTGAAGCTTATGGCAGGAGCGGTTCATTCAGTTCCAGAGGCGGCGGTCTTAAAGGGGAAATAAGTTATCTGTGACTTTTATGACTTTTTTTTTTGACTGTATAGAACTGCAACAACATCGACAGATCTCTGGCACAGCTTGCGGTGGCTGGTAACCGATGCAAATAGTAAAGTCACTTTTTGACACTAGAGAGGAGTAAGCCAGGTAATTAGAGCAGAGATCCAACAGAAACCTATAGTGAAGAAGTAATATATCCCAATGCAAATACTGTAATAATTATATTTTGTCATTTATTATTTTGGCTTGAGAACAAAGGGGTATATTGTGGTTATTTTTTTAGTAGTTTGTAAGTAAAAATCGTACTTTTTGCACCTTTAACCACTCCACTGTCTCGGTAACACACACTCCTAAATTCTTACATCACTCATACACTCTCATACTCCCCACTGACAAAAATGTAATTAAAAAGGCTATTACCACCTTCATGTCACATGTAATTATCTCTACATGGATAAGTGGCCCAATCTGGACCGGTTTGGACCAACTGCTGAACAATCAGTACAAACAATAACCATGGCGAGGGACTGAAACCCTGTTAAAATTAAATCATAACTGACTCCTGGGAAATAAGAGCGATGGAAGCTACGCCTATCACTCTAACTTTATATAACAAGTGACGCGAGCTGTGGATAATGAGAGACATGCTATTTGAAACACGATTCAAATTTCTGAATTCATTTATTCAAGCCTACATGTCAGGCCTTAGCCTTCGTTGAGTTTACTCGTTCCTCTGCTTCCACTCCCACTCCAAAATAAAGAAAATATCGGTCTCCTCAGAGAGGCAATTAATGTTGGATCACGGCGTAATATATGCCAGTTCATTTCATCATATGTGTTTATCTAAAGTGGTTTAAAGCACTATGAGTACATACATACAAACATAGCCCCAGTAAAAATGGACCTCCCTCTCTACGCAATGAGCTACACACAGTCACTTTACTCTTTTTCTCTTGCTCTCCCGAAAAAAAAAGAAAATCCAATCCCAATTTTTTTGTTGACTGTTAAAATTTATGTAAATTGCAACTGAATCTCGCCAAAAGTCAAAGGGCAAGGATTCAGGACAGCACAAAATACCTTATATTTCAACCTGTCTGATCAGATTTCCCTGTAGGAAAAAGGAAATGCAGCCTCTTGCAATTTGGAAATGGCAGTAATCAGTATTGATGTTTCAAAATTTTAATACATTTATGTACCAGGTATTTTGGCCTAATCGATATTTAATTAATTGTGCGGCCCACTCACCTGGGCTTCTCCTGGGTCTCTATCTGCTGGATGATGCTCTCCATCCAGGCCATCAGGTCTCTGACCATGGTGAAGAAGCGGAACTTCTCCGCCGTGTCGACCAGCCGCGCCCTGCGGCCGTCGCAGGCGTCCAGCAGGCCCTTCCAGGCCTCCACCACCTCCCTCTCTGTGCTCTGGATGGCGGCGGCCCTCTCCCCTGCGTACTGGGCATGAAGCCGCGTGGCCGTGTCCTGGAACTGTTGAACCTGGGTGGAGGAGAAGGAGGAGGAAAATTAGAGAAAATTACTCGACTAGATTATAAGATACATGCTACAGACGTTTGGTTTAGCAGAAAAAAAAAACCTTTCCCTACTCTGCCTGACTCTTATTTCTTTACTGAGCATTTCTCTATGATTTAAAAGCATTCTAGGGACACAGAAATATTTTGTACATTGTCTGGCTGCTGTGGCCTTTTATTCCCCTTTTGTGGTTACTAAAGTTGAAGAAATAAATCATTTAGATAAGGAGATAAACATTTTATTAGAGCAATTTCCTGGACCCATGATTTTTAAGCTATGGGCCAGGATGCCATATCTGGTGGTTCCCCACATAGCAGATGTGTTTTTATGTCCCAAGGCAGCACTTGGTTCCCTCTGCTTGGGTCTTAGGCTGATAAATATGTAAGAATCCCCATCCTAGACAGCAACTTATGGCTACTCATACTTTAAGTAAACTTTCCACAGTTGCAAAATATCTCAGTACTCTTTCTTCCCTCTCGATATGAGTCATCAAAGTTTGCCTTTTGGCCACTTTCCTGCTGTCTTCCCCAATAATAAAAAAGGCTAATTCCCTGTGTTGTACCTGTTTGCCGAGAGCGGTGATGTCTCTCTCGAAGGCGGCGTGCATACGATGGAAGGACTCGGCCTTGCTGAAGTCCTCTCCCACGTCATCAGGCAGCTCGTTCTGCTTCTCGTGGATCTGAGCCACCAGGTCCTTTCCATCATCAAAGTACCTTGAAAAAAAAAAGGGATCGATTTGTCTCTTTTTCTGTGTTTATTATCATCACCATCATCATATTTATCATCCTATTCACAACATTCACTGTAATATTTATCAAGTTCAAGTCAAATTCTTTGTCACATTGCATCAAGATGGCAAACCCTCCAGATATTAATATCATTCTTGCCTATTTAGACACACTGTGTTAAATTGTGGGATTAGTCATGAAATCCAACTTTTCTGTCTAATTACATCCATGCTGTTTTCCTTACTTGAGCAGTTCATAAGACGCGGTGAGCAGCTGAGCGCGAGTGTCGATGAGCTCCAGCAGGTCGGCCCAGCTCTCGTTGATGCTGTCCTTCCACTCTGCCATGGTCGCCGCCTCGCTGTGGCCGGCCTCGATCAGCTCGTCTATCGTCTGGTTCACCATGTCCACTCGGTCCTGACCCACCATCCCCGTCTCCCGCGCAAACTCACGGAACTTATCCCTCAGAATCTGTAACCGGTTTTGAGGGGAAATGTTAAAAAAAAAATGGGTCTATAACAGAATCTGCATTTTTTTTGGCATGTAGGTTGGAATTTGCATTTTTATTTAAAGCTGCACTGGCAAAAATCCACGTTGGCGGCCCAAATGCCACTGAGAGAAAACTATTTTTTGCCCAGAGATTATGTAATGAGACGTTGGTAAACTGCACACATCATGCTCATGTTTACCAGCCCAGCTGGTCTGTGATCACTATACACTAAACAAAGCCGAAGGGATGAGAAAGGCAAAAGATCCACTGGTTAATCCAGCTTTCTGTGAACGGAGCGCTCACTCATTGCTGTTTAGGAGACAGTTTTGTCTTTCCATCTTAAGTTTCGAAAGGAAATGAAGGCGAATTTATGCCATCTCAATTGAGATGTGACACACTTCTCTATAGCAGCTCCACTTATTGATTGTGGCTGATAAGACAAGTGTATAATTACATAAAAATCAATCTAAGTGCAGCTTTATGTGTATTTGTCTGTGCACCTCTACAGTCCAGTGTGTTTGTTGTGATGTCACATGGTATCCCAGTATGGCATCATTATATGTGTATGTGTTTGTGTGTGTGTGTGTGTGTGTGTGTGTGTGTGTGTGTGTGTGTGTGTGTTAAGGGGTTTTATATAGGAGATGGGGGTATAATAATAGTGTTATATGAAAAGAACTCCCAGAGCCATTATGATATTTCTGGAGCTATTTATTCTCTTTGACCCATTCATTCTCTTGGGCCTGTGTGGGTGTATTAACTCTAGTATTCTATATGAAGGGTTAAACCTTTTCAACCAAGGACGCAAATGAGAAGTTTAATCTATTCTCCTGGTACGCAGGTTCATTTAAATATATTTATACTTTTTAGATCCTGAACTATAGTTTAATAGAATAGATGATATTACATCAAGGGGTTTGTGTAATCCCGCCTCACCGTGACATGGTCCAGGTCCTGGCCCATCTCCTGAGAGGAGGCCACCACGTCCCTCTCCGCGATCCAGTGCTCCAGGTCCTCCACCTCTCGGCTCAGCAGGAAGTGTTGGTAGGTGTGGTCCAGCTTCGTCCGGCGGTCCTCCGCCAGCTCCTTCAGCCCCGCGTACTGCTTCTCCACCTGGCCCTGCCGCCGGATGATGGACTCGCTGCAGGACAGGCGTAAGGAGAGAGGAAGGAAGAGAAAGAAATGAAGATAGATAGGAAAGAAACAAACAAGCAAAGAGAAGGAAAAAGTTGCAGAGAGGGTGGAGGGTGGGAAAGAGATGGCGTGAAGTAGAGAGGAAGGAAGAGAAAGAAATGAAGATAGATGGGAGAATGGAGACAGTCAGAAAGAGGTAAAAGAAGGAGAAAGAAACAAACAAAGAAAAGAGGAAAGATGCAGGGAGGGTGGAGAGATTGAGAAAGTCGGAAAGAGATGGTGTAAATAGAGTGGAAGGAAGAGAGGTGTAAGTATAGATGAAGGAAAAAAAGAAATGAAGATAGATGGGAGAATGGAGACAGACAGACAGAGAGAGAAAGAAAGAGAGAGAGAGAAAGAAACAAACAAGCAAACAAAGACAAGACGAAAGATGCAGGGAGGGTGGAGGGAATGAGAAGGTGGGGAAAGAGATTTATTGTAGGTTGACTCTAGATGAGATGTGCGATTAGGAAACACTCTGAGTGCTTGTCACTCTTATCAATCTAAATGACAAATTGATTCGGTCAACAAAAGTGAATTAGCATAAGGAGGAAGGAGTTCAGATGTGGTTTTGTCACTGTGTCAGATCATCAGAGCTCTGACCCGTCAGGATGGTCCTCAGCCAGCATCTTCTGGGCGCGGTCCGCCAGCTTCCGGATGGAGTCGGCGTAGTCATCCACGTCCCGCTTGAGGATCAGGTGGCGCTTCAGCATCAGCATGGCGCTCTGCTCATCCTGGAGAGGCGGAGGAAGAGGGATGAGGAAAAGCAGGAAGAGAGAGAGAGGAAGAGAAGGAGGAAGAAGGAGGGCATAAGAAGAAGGAGGAGGAGGAGGAAGGAAAGGAGCAGGAGGAGGAGGAAGAAAAATAGCAGGAGGAAAAGAAGGAGGCAGATGAAGAGGACAGGAGGGGGAAGAGGAATAGTAGGAGGGGGAAAAGAAGGAGGCGATGAAGAGGAGAGGAGGAAGAGGAAGGAAAGGAGCAGAAGGAGGAGGAGGGGGAAGAAAAACAGCAGAGGGAAAAGAAGGAGACAGATGAAGAAGACAGGAGGAGGAGGAGGAAGAGGAATAATAGGAGGGGGAAAAGAAGAAGGCAGATGAAGAGGAGAGGAAGAGGAGGAGGAGGAAGAGGAATAGTAGGAGGGGGGAAAGAAGGAGGCGATGAAGAGGAGAGGAGGAAGAGGAAGGAAAGGAGCAGAAGGAGGAGGAGCAGGAAGAAAAACAGCAGAGGGAAAAGAAGGAGACAGATGAAGAAGACAGGAGGTGGAAGAGGAATAATAGGAGGGGGAAAAGAAGAAGGCAGATGAAGAGGAAGAGGAGGAGGAGGAAGAGGAATAATAGGAGGGGGGAAAGAAGGAGGCAGATGAAGAGGAGAGGAGGAAGAGGAAGGAAAGGAGCAGAAGGAGGAGGAGGAGGAAGAAAAATAGCAGAGGGAAAAGAAGGAGACAGATGAAGAAGACAGGAGGAGGAAGAGGAATAATAGGAGGGGGAAAAGAAGGAGGCAGATGAAGAGGAGAGGAAGAGGAGGAGGAGGGAAAGGAATAATAGGAGGGGGAAAAGAAGGAGGCGATGAAGAGGAGAGGAGGAAGAGGAAGGAAAGGAGCAGAAGGAGGAGGAGGAGGAAGAAAAATAGCAGAGGGAAAAGAAGGAGACAGATGAAGAAGACAGGAGGAGGAAGAGGAATAATAGGAGGGGGAAAAGAAGGAGGCAGATGAAGAGGAGAGGAAGAGGAGGAGGAGGAAGAGGAATAGTAGGAGGGGGAAAAGAAGGAGGCGATGAAGAGGAGAGGAGGAAGAGGAAGGAAAGGAGCAGAAGGAGGAGGAGGAGGAAGAAAAATAGCAGAGGGAAAAGAAGGAGACAGATGAAGAAGACAGGAGGAGGAAGAGGAATAATAGGAGGGGGAAAAGAAGGAGGCAGATGAAGAGGAAGAGGAGGAGGAGGAAGAGGAATAATAGGAGGGGGGAAAGAAGGAGGTGATGAAGAGGAGAGGAGGAAGAGGAAGGAAAGGAGCAGAAGGAGGAGGAGGAAGAAAAATAGCAGAGGGAAAAGAAGGAGACAGATGAAGAAGACAGGAGGAGGAGGAGGAAGAGGAATAATAGGAGGGGGAAAAGAAGAAGAAGGCAGATGAAGAGGAAGAGGAGGAGGAGGAAGAGGAAAAATAGGAGGGGGAAAAGAAGAAGGCAGATGAAGAGGAAGAGGAGGAGGAGGAAGAGGAATAGTAGGAGGGGGGAAAGAAGAAGGCGATGAAGAGGAGAGGAGGAAGAGGAAGGAAAGGAGCAGAAGGAGGAGGAGGAGGAAGAAAAATAGCAGAGGGAAAAGAAGGAGACAGATGAAGAAGACAGGAGGAGGAAGAGGAATAATAGGAGGGGGAAAAGAAGAAGGCAGATGAAGAGGAAGAGGAGGAGGAGGAAGAGGAATAATAGGAGGGGGGAAAAGAAGGAGGCGATGAAGAGGAGAGGAGGAAGAGGAAGGAAAGGAGCAGGAGGAGGAGGAGGAGGAAGAGAAACAGCAGAGGGAAAAGAAGGAGACAGATGAAGAAGACAGGAGGAGGAAGAGGAATAATAGGAGGGGGGAAAAGAAGGAGGCAGATGAAGAGGAGAGGAAGAGGAGGAGGAGGAAGAGGAATAGTAGGAGGGGGAAAAGAAGGAGGCGATGAAGAGGAGAGGAGGAAGAGGAAGGAAAGGAGCAGAAGGAGGAGGAGGAGGAAGAAAAACAGCAGAGGGAAAAGAAGGAGACAGATGAAGAAGACAGGAGGAGGAAGAGGAATAATAGGAGGGGGAAAAGAAGAAGGCAGATGAAGAGGAGAGGAAGAGGAGGAGGAGGAAGAGGAATAGTAGGAGGGGGGAAAGAAGGAGGCGATGAAGAGGAGAGGAGGAAGAGGAAGGAAAGGAGCAGAAGGAGGAGGAGCGGGAAGAAAAACAGCAGAGGGAAAAGAAGGAGACAGATGAAGAAGACAGGAGGTGGAAGAGGAATAATAGGAGGGGGAAAAGAAGAAGGCAGATGAAGAGGAAGAGGAGGAGGAGGAAGAGGAATAATAGGAGGGGGGAAAAGAAGGAGGCGATGAAGAGGAGAGGAGGAAGAGGAAGGAAAGGAGCAGGAGGAGGAGGAGGAGGAAGAGAAACAGCAGAGGGAAAAGAAGGAGACAGATGAAGAAGACAGGAGGAGGAAGAGGAATAATAGGAGGGGGGAAGAAGGAGGCAGATGAAGAGGAAGAGGAGGAGGAGGAAGAGGAATAATAGGAGGGGGGAAAGAAGGAGGCGATGAAGAGGAGAGGAGGAAGAGGAAGGAAAGGAGCAGAAGGAGGAGGAGGAGGAAGAAAAATAGCAGAGGGAAAAGAAGGAGACAGATGAAGAAGACAGGAGGAGGAAGAGGAATAATAGGAGGGGGAAAAGAAGGAGGCAGATGAAGAAGACAGGAGGAGGAGGAGGAAGAGGAATAATAGGAGGGGGGAAAGAAGGAGGCGATGAAGAAGAGGAGGAGGAGGCAAATGAGTTATGGAAGGAGTGAACATCTGAACAAAAAAGTAGTTCAGATGAGCTCTCAAAGGAGGGTGCCACTTTATGAAAAGTATGTCACTTTAATTCAAGAAAACCCTGACCGTGTAATCACGTTAATGCGTGGAATCCCACTTGTTCTCCGCACAACGCGCTCTGCCTTGTTTTGAATTAATGATCCATACCAAATCCGTTTTCAATTCCAGCATTCTGACATCTGCGGCCGCTTCCCCCCGAGCGAATTAAGCCGTTTCCCCCCCCCCCCCCCCGTCTCTCAAGCGAGGCGCACCGCGGCATCTCCTCCGCGTCTCACCTTGGCCTTCTCGTCGGCGATCATGTACAGCTCCTGCTCCCCTATCCAGGCCTCGGTCTCGTCCGCGTCGTTGTAGTACTGCTGGGCCAGGTTGGAGCCGTTCAGCCGGTCCCTGCGCTCGGCCATCTCGTCCCGCAGCCGCGCCCACGCCTCCTCCAGCTCCTTCACCTGCTCCGTGATTCGCTCCGCCTCCGGCCGGTCCTCCGCTCCGGCTGCGGCCGCCATCCTCCTTCCCCGCTCCAGCACTTCGTCGACGCGGGGCTGGTGGCCCTCGATCTCCCTCTGCAACGTCTGACACACAGGGGAAAAAAAAGACAGTGAAGAGTATGCAGCATCACCACAGAGCCGACATGGTAATGAGACAACTCTACATTCTCAGTCTGTATCTCTGTTGGGGATGGTGACCCTCGACCCCATGCAGTGTTTGACAGAAGATAGGACTGGAAAGGGTTTATAGTGGATGTGAGCAGAGTTATAGTGGAGGTTAAACTCTACACCCAACTTTTATTTTTGAAATGGAATTTAACCTTAACCTAAACTTTCAACAGCCCATATCAACTTTCCTGACATAAATTCATTGTATAAGGGTGAATAAATAGTATAATTTATTACTGTCCTTCTGTCCAGCACCTAGGTTTAGTTTGGATGTGCGTGCTTCCTTGTATTTTTAGTGAATAAATAGTATCAACCTTTTGCAAGATACACAAAAACACTGTATATCATATCCAAGAATATAACAATATTGTTTTTTTCTTTATATGTGTCAATCATTGTTTACTATATATGCCACAACTGCATTGAGATACTGATGTAGAGATTTACAACTGACTGGAATTGTTCTTGAATTCTACATAAAAATGAGTTACCTGATTCTTCTTCAACAGCATTTGAACAGTTTGAAGATTGTGGCCATGTTCTTGTGACATTGCCAGAGGCATCCTCTCCTCTACCCAGAGCTGAGAGAGAGAGAGAGAGAGAGAGAGAGAGAGAGAGAGAGAAGAAGAAGATTAAATATACAGAGAGAAAGAGTTGACACTGGCCTCTTTTGAAAAAGCAGCTTTACAGATCTCAAACATACACTGTGTAAAAAAATATTAGGACCATCTTCCTAATATTGACTTGCCCCGCTTTTACTCAATCCATGTCTACATTTTCTAAAGGATTAAAAATCCTTCTTCAGCCTGTCTACTCCTCTTCATCTGCATCTCCTCCACATGACTGGAGTGGATTTAAGCGGTGAAACCAATAAGGGATTACAGCTTTTACTCAGATTCTCCCGGGGAGTCGATTTCACGGAAAGAGCAGGTGGTGTTAATATTCTGCACGCTAACTGTAATTGAAAAGTTTATTTCCAAATCAATACATCATCATTTAGGAAAAACAACTCTTCTTAAATCTAGATGATCCAGTCTGAAAAGGTATTATCTTTAGTGCTGAAACGATTATTTGATGAATCGATTAGTCGATCGACAGAAAATTAATCGATTATGATTTTGATATTCGATAAATCGTAAAAAACCAAACATTTGCTGGTTACAGCTTCACAAATGCTAAGATTTGCTGCTTTTCTCCATTTCATATCATTATAAAATGAATACTTTGGGTTTTTTGGCTGTAAGTAAGACATTTGAAGAATCACTTTGGACTCTGTGAACTTGTGATGGCCATTTGTCATTATTTTTTACATTTTAAATGAAAAAGACTAAATGATTAATCAGTTAATTGAAAAAAATAATCTACAGATTCATCGATAATGAAAATAACCGTTAGTTGCAGCACTAATTATCTTGCTGTCAGCCAAGGGCCCACACTAAGTCAGCTACTGCTCTTTAAAATATAACAGAATTTATTCTAATCAATCTTTTTGTAAGAGTAGGAAGCTTCAACACTTCAATTTCTATTCCTAAATTGGATCCATGCTCACCAGCTCATCGGCCAGGTCCCTGTAGAACTGATGGACGGCCTTGGCGGCCTCCAGCTTGCCCCTGCGCTGGGACAGCGGGGTGAGGAGCTGCTGGAAGTCCCTCTGGATGGCCTGCTGCTCGGCCTCCAGCTCCGGCTGGTCCTCCCTGCCTCCTCCGTGCTTCTGGACGGCGTCCTGGAGCTCCTCCAGCTCCCGCGCCCGGTCACGCACCTGGTTCTCCGTCATCTAGCTCGGGGAGATCGGGGAGACGTGATTAGAGAAAAGGATGAATAACCTTTTGAGAGTCTAATCAGGATGTAGAGGAGGGTAGAACCGTGTGAACTTGGTTTACCCTGCCTTTTATGTGTGAAATAGAGCTTAGCTACGGTTTTCAGCAAGTATACACGTTTCTGATATAAGTTAATAGAATGCATAATAGGAGGTAGTATCAGACTGATGTAAGTTACATGAAAATAGTGTCTTTTAGAAAATAAAATAATGAAATTAATCAGAAAATACTGTTTTTTGTTTATATTAGTGTTTGTTTGCCTCACTATGGTCATCAAATGGAGTTCATAGTTAACCAACATTATATTTATTATTGACTGTAATGTAATTTAGTGCTTCTTATGGTATTCTAGTTATTCTTACCAAAAAATGCAATGTGTTACTCTCATGTTAAGATTTAGGTTGCTCAGATTTTGTCTGATTGTGTTCATATGCAAATAATACGCACATATAAAAGGATCCGACACGGATGCTCACACCCTCAAATAAACATAAGCCTAAGAAAGCACATGGCGTGAAAAGCGAAATCTGATATACTGTAATATTTTTAATCCCACGGCAAGATTTAAGTAGTGCACATATACAAAGGAATCACACACGCTATGAGCATACAAATATATGTACTGTATATGCAAGCAAGACACGGACCTGGTGCTTCTTGAGCAGGATGTTGGCGTTGGTCAGGTCTTTGACGTCCTCGTCTCCGCCCTGTAGCTGCTGCTGCAGCTCACCCAGCCACTTCTTCATATCGGCCAGGCTCTGGTCGAACAGCTCGGAGCGGTTGGCGTCGAACAGAAGCCGGGCCTTCTCCTGGGTGGTGGACTCCAGTTTGTCCCACAGCTCGTGCAGCTTGGCCAGGCGCTCCGTCACTATGGGCTCAAACTCAGGCTTGGACTCCATTAGCTCCTGGCCCTCCTGTACCCACAGAAACACAGACACGTCCTGTGAAGAGCTGATATCCAGAATGCTGTATATCCATTTGGGGAAATAAACTATCACCTGGTTTAGCAAAATCATTACCTGAGGTTCATAATTTAGGAGGATCAACAGAAGTGTCAGTAAAGAACTTAAGCTACTTAGTATTGTTGAAAAAATGACATTGTTTGTTTTCATTTTGTGCTATTGATCATTTTTTAAATAGTGGTTGTCACATTTTGGAACAAACCCCTTGATGTAATATCATCTATTCTATTAAACTATAGTTCAGGATCTAAAAAGGGTCACAGGCCTGTTACTGGTGGGTGAACAGTAGTAATAATATATTTAAATGAACCTGCGTACCAGGAGAATAGATTAAACTTCTCATTTGCGTCCTTGGTTGAAAAGGTTTAACCCTTCATATAGAATACTAGAGTTAATACACCCACACAGGCCCAAGAGAATGAATGGGTCAAAGAGAATGAATAGCTCCAGAAATATCATAATGGCTCTGGGAGTTCTTTTCATATAACGCTATTATTATACCCCCATCTCCTATATAAAACACACACACACACACACAGACACACAGACACACACACACAGACACTTATTGACCTGGTCTATTTTGTTGAGCCAGTCTTTGTTGGAGGCCAGCTCAGCCATGAAGGCCTGGTGTTTGAGCCACTTGCTGTGGAGGTTCCTGGCCTCGTCGTACGACGTGTCCTGAGCCGTCAGCATCTTCTCATTGATCCACAGAGTCAACTGAACCATGGAGAGGAAGAGCAAAATATTATGTAGTAGACTAGATTCAACGCTAAGATCCATGAGGATAACATGCATATCCCAGTGTTTGCCCTAAGAGCAGTTACAAAACCTGTCCAGAGAAAGGAAACGTTGACATATCAGCCAAATGGGACACCCCCTCCCAATTAAGGGAGATACAAATTTAGTCTTAGAAGGTCCCATAAAGTGCTAGTGTGTTATAAACAAAGCAGAGTGTGTTTGTCAAATTGACTACGATAATCAAGAGATTTGAAGAAGAAAACACTGAAATATTAAATGAACAGTAACTAGACAGTGAACTCACATCCTGAGTGTTTTGCAGGAAGTGCTGCAGGTCGCGGTTGTCTCTGAGTTTTTCGGACACCTCCTGGGCTCTTCTTCGATTGGTGTCGTGCCTGAAGGCCAAACACAAACACAAGGAAGCACATCAGATAATTCGACTTTTTGCACCAACACCTCTGTCAGTGATATAACAGACCAGTAAGACGTATGGTTGAACGGCTATGACAAATAGAGAGTAAATCTATAAACTCATGCACTGTGGCTCTGAGCTCCTCCACCACACAGAAAAATACCTGACACAGTTATCCAAAACAGCTCTCTTACACAGGCTGCACAGTGAAGCGTAGCTCTCACTTTGAGATCAATATCCATCATTGCAGGCGCCTGTCTACCAAGCCGGATGGCGGGAGTTAATGGGCGAAGCACCCATTCCCTCTCTGCTGCCTCTTATTGACACTAATGATGCAGTGCTAAGAAAGCTGGCTCACTGGTAGTGGGTGGGTGAGCTGGTTGATTAACACTGACATGTTAGGCTCACATGAAAGTGAGCGAGGAATTAACTTTTTTTAATCACTTTTCTTCTATACACGATCAGCTTCTCGGGATAGAAACATTAGAGACGTGTAAACATGTTTTGCCAGACCACACACTGCAAGAAATGGAAAGCTGTCAAGTGACTTTATCTCGTTTCCAGACCTATCAAGCTTATTTTGTGATATTTTTTCTCAAATTATCTCACTGCACTGGCAGATAATCTTGCTGGTTTCAATAAATTTCACTTGATACATGCCAATATGACTTCTTTCAAGAAATCATCATAAAACAATGAAGAAAATAAGTAAACATCCTGAAACAAGTTACATTATCCTGAAAAAATATTTAAAATTTGTTGAAACCGGTAAAATTATCTGCCAGTGCAGTAACACAAAAAGAAAAGTATTTTTCATTATGTTTTGAGTTGTAGTCAAGACCGGCCCAGTTGAGACCAAGACTAGACCAAGACCCCTCCTAGTCCAGATCGAATCAGGATCAATACTAAAGGTGACCAAGTCAAAGACCGGTCTGACGAACTACAGCATTGCACCCACAAATCATAAGAACTTGCAGTTACTTTTTTGCATACACCTTATGCAAACCATAACAACAACAACAACAAAACACATCATGACTGACCTGTCTCGGATGGCGTCCATTTTGTCTTGAACCTTCCCAGAGTAGAGGTTCTTACTGTCCACCAGCCGCTGTCCTCCCTGCAGGGTGCTGTCAATCTTGTCCTCGTTGGCCTCCATAGTGCTCATGAAGTCCTCATGCTTCTTCAGAGCCTTCTCCGCCCCGTCCAGGGTGTCGGGCTTGTCTATGTGGGCCAAGGTGTATTCCTGAAACACAGCAGCAAACATAGAGTGATGGGTGAAAAGGAGAGAGATCCAAAGCAGCCTTCTTGAATAAGGTAGGAACACTCAACCAGCGTAGTATATTATTTGACAAATATGCGGCGTGGTAACTGACCACGCTGCATTCTTTCTTACCACATTCTTTTAAATAGCATTGCAATGGTGCTGTGTATGCTGCACTTGCCGATGAAGGATGAGGACAAAATGTATCCTGTATCAGAATTCATTTCTTTTATCTCGTGCAATGAGCAAAACAAGGGAGATGAGTATTTTTAAGTTTGTGTTTCCAGAGGAGTGCCTTGGATCTCCTGTCTTTTTGAATGTGGCTGCCTGACACCAGTGAACACCATTTAATGTCAGCACGGTTTCTCTTGAATTTTTAAACCCCAGTGTATAACTGTACACCCCAATTTTATTTTAGGCAGTTGTGTTTCATGACTTTTCCATTTTCAAAAACTTTCAATACATTACAAACCATGAACTGAAAAGCAACACTTAATGATAACTGATATAGTACCATTGTATCTACTGACACATACAGTACAACATGGTAAAGGGGCAACAGGCCCTCACAGGCCCTTACCCAGTGCAAATCATTATATTTACCTGGTTGTTGAGGATGGCTTCTACAGCCTTGGCATCCCTCATGAACTGCTGGAAGCCCAGGCCCTGGTCCAGGAAGGTCTTGCGGCTGTCCCACATCTTTTGGAGCTCGTACCAGCCGCGGTCCAGGCCCTTCAGCCTCTGCTCCAGCTGCTGGTACTGAGGGTCGTCCTCCTGACCCTGTGTGACCTGGGCTCCGGTGTCCTTCACGCGGAGGTAGTCCTCCTCGTGGTTGTTTATGTCTTCGCGCACGGCGTCATGGAGGCTTAGCAGCTCCTCGGCCTCTGGCAGCGTGGCGGGCATGTCCTCTGACGCCACGGCCTTCTGGGCCTTGAAGAGCCAGGACTGGAAGTCATCCATGTCCTGGAGGAAGGTCTGCAGCTTGCTGACCTCGCCCAGGGAGTCCTCTCTGTCTTTCAGGGTCTTCCTCAGCCCGTCCCAGGCCGCGTCCAGCTGCCCTCTGCGGGCCAGGATGTCGGCCGCGTTCTCCGGGTGGTCCGTGGCCAGCTGGTCGGCCTCTTTCCTCAGGAAGGTAAGCTTGGTATCGATGGCGGCCAGATCTCTCTCAATGCCAAACAGTTTCCTCTGGATAGTCATGACGGCTGCCAGGTCATTACCCAAGTCCTGCGTGGACTCGATCACCCGCGTCTTGTCTTTGATCCAGGCCTCTGTTTCATCGCACTCCAGCCCGTAGTTTTGCAGACTAACAGCAGAATCCACTTTCCTCTTCTTATCCTCCACCATGGCCTTGAAGGCCTCCCACCTGAGAGAGAGGATAGTTTACTAAATGTGCTATGAGTTTACATATAAAGGATTTAATTCCAAAACACTGGATACAATACTGTATCATTGTTCAATAATTCACAAATATAACTGATTGTATCATCTAATATGTTTTGTGTCATCTATTTTGTAAGAAAAGGTCTTTAGTTTGCTAATAACCTCAATAATAATCCATAGTAAGTTTCACTTTCATGTCACAGCTGTTACAGCAGAATGATTCCTGATTCCTAAGATATCCGACATTTTAAAAATGTTGGATATCTTATTTTACACTGAAACTCTTCATGTGCCTCTGGGGAAGGCAAACATATAAAAATATTGATCTTACTGGTTTATAACACTTTTTTTTCAGATGTAAAACTTACTGAATAACATACTACAAATTTTGATGCACAAATATACAGTACAATTAATTGCACATAATCTATAGATAACATATTGAAGGCACCTCTTATTCAGACGCATCTGACATTCCTTGACCTCTTTGGTGCGAGGGTGTCTGCTGTCCTCAAGCTGTTTTACAGCTTTGTTGACATCATCAACCCTCGACTGAACATTTGCCATATCTTGAGCTAGAATGCTCAACCTGTGAAGAAAAAAAAATGTATATTAGATATGATAAACACAATACAATCTCATACATGATGCATAAACATGTGTTCACCAGACCTTTCTATCTCTCTCTATATATAGATAGATAATCCCCCTGTAGATATGTATATGCTCTTTGTACCTATTCTGTACAACTTCCAGGTCCTCCAGCTTCTCAGGCACCTCCAAACCCACCAACCACGTCTCCTTCTGGCCCATCCAGAGCTCACAGGCATCTGTCTCACTGAAGATAGTGTACAGGGCCATCGTGTCGTCTAGCCTCTTCTGTCTCAGGTCAGCCAGAGACATGAGCTCCATGTACAAGTCCTTGATGTCTTTCAGGCGTCTCTGGATATCTGGGGTGTTTCGTAGCTCCTCCGGCAGCCCGTTGGCCTGTTTGGACAGAGCGTCGATGGTGGCTCCGTTCTTGGCCGTTTCATTCCTCAGGTCTTTGTGCCTTTTCAGTAGCCTCTGGGTGGTGTACTCATCATGGCCCACGTCATCGCTGCTCATCTGCCTCTTGGCGTCCAGCAGCCAGGCCTTGAGGTCGTCAGCGTCTCCCTGAAACTGGAAGAACTTCTGCGTGTCCTGCAGGTTCTGCTTCCGAAACGCTGCCAGCTCCTCCAGCTGCTGCCACTGCCTCATGACGTCGTCCATGCGTTCTTGGACCTTCGGGGAGCCGAAGTGCTTGGCCTGGATCATCTTATCTCCCTCGGCCATGACCTGCTGCAGGTGGGCACGGCGGGCCCCGAGCTCGTCCTCGAAGGCACTGTGTTTGCTCTGGAGGACCAGCACGCTCGTCAGGTCCTTGCCATAGTCCAGGGAGGAGAAGATGTGCTCCTTCTCCTTGATCCAGCTCTCCAGCTCCGCCATCTCCCACAGGAAGTTCCAGAAGCGGCGAGATTGCTCCAGGCGAGCCCTGCGCTGGGCCGCCAGAGAACACAGCTCCTGGTAGCACAGGTCCAGGTGCTGCACCCGGTCCCGGATCACCTGGGGATCACATGGCTTGTAGCCTAGAAAAGGAATGAAGGAGAACAGAAGGTTTATATATTGATTTGTTTCACTTTGTCTACCCGGTTAAACCTTTTCAGGGTCATGGGGTGCTGGAGCCCAGTATCCCAGCATACACTGGGTAAAAGGCAGGGAGATACACTGATCAAGATGCTACTCCATCACAGGACAAACACATATAGACACTCACATTCATACCTATGGGCAATTTAGGGTCTCCAATCCACCTGACTTGCATGTCTTTGGAATATGGGAGGAAACCCATGCGAACACGGGGAGAACACGCATTTTACTGATTTTTGTGGCTTATCTCACAGAGACAATGCATATTAATCAAAATTACTGTGAATGGATTTGTAGATAACGTCTAGCATAATCATGTTATCATAGGTTTATTGTTTTGATTATATTGTTGTTAGATAACATGTAAGAACTGTTTGTCATTCTTTTTAAACTCAGTGTCCAAATGACAAATAATTTACTGTCTTGCCCTTGAGTCAAGGTCCATATATATTACCTCTTCAGTCGTGTGGAGAAACCACCAATATAAGGCCTGCAACCCATTTAGGGTCCCGACCCCTAGCTAATGAAACCAGGCTATACGCAATAAATGCATTTGCAGGGGCAATAGATGAACCACTGCACTTACTGTCTCCATTGGCGAACTTAAGGGCGGCTGCGTTGGCATTCTGCACCCTCTCTGCCTGCAGAGCGATGTCATTCTCCACCAGAGCGTGTTTCTGTAACAAGTCTTCCACTTCCAGCAAGTGTTTACCGAAGTCAGGAGACAGCAGCCGAGCCTGAGGAGGGAATCCAAACGGTTAAGAAGAGGCATGGGAGCATATAGAGTATGACTGTAGCACTACTGAGGTACTGATACTATTCAGAGGAAATAGATATGGATCTGACTGATAGATCTATAAACATATGGATACATTATTATGTTTTAACAAATATTATGTTTTGTATGCACATTTTATAATCGGATTCATAACATTGTTTTTCAAATGATATTCAATTCCTGCTTGGAGTAATATTCAATTATAATGGAGTTAGTTATTAGATTGTTCCACTCTAAATGTGTGCTTTTAGTGCTTTAGCTTCACCGATATTTCATTTTATTTTAAATAATCAGAGCATCACAGGTTCGATCCCTGCACTGTGATCCATTTCTGTCAAAGTGTCCTGACAGTGAACACTTGCTCACTCATTGTAAGTCGCTCTGGATAACGGCATCAACTTAATGCCTAAAACAAAATGTAAATGTTATATAACTAAATGTTATTAGTTGATGTGCTGTGCCTTCCCTCCTGCACCTTCATGTCATCCATCCAGCTGATGATGTAGAGCATCTCCTGGAAGATCCTCTGCAGGGTCAGGTTCTTATCCAGTCGCCCCCTGCGGGCCTTCAGCAGCTCCTGCAGGTAGTCCCACAGACGCAGGATGTTGTCTTTGCGCACGTCGATCCGTTTGGCGTCATGGTAGCGCTCAGACTCCAGCTCCTTGGAGATGGCCACCATGGCCTGAACGCGCTCCTCATACGCCGCGATGTCCGTCTCAATGGCGTCGTGCTTCTTCTTCGCTGCCTCCACCGCTGGCAGGTCATAGCCAAAGTTATCCTGGGGAGAAGAGGGTGGAGGAACGTTCAGGGCACAAGAAGCTTATCTAAATAAATCTTATGCAAAAATAGAGAGAGATAGTGTGTGCTGAGGGCGTATGTCTTTGTTAACATGTACCCCTTTGTTAACAAATGGAAAGGAGGGAGAATAATAAAATAATAAATTGCAACACACAAGTTGAGCTGTGCTCTGCAAGGGAAGGGTGGAGCTCACTCACTGGTGATGGTGTAAATCTCTTTCCACGCCTGCTGGCATGACAAAGTTATTATTTACCATTTTCCATTTTGCTGACGGCAGAGACAATTACTAATGCGGTAATTGGTTTTTCTAGTCTAATTACTTACATATTGTGCTAAGAAACTCTTTTACTTGCAACTGACACACTTTAATTAAAATGTCATCTTTGCATGTTTTTCAGGCAACCATTTTCTCCTGCGCACATCTCACCAACAATAATCAGGCGTGCAAATGACCGCTGATGCTGTTTTCATGAATTAAAGCAAAATGGAATCTGTACTCTTATGTAAAACTGTAGTTCTGGTGTTTTGCGGTTTTACCTGAGCCACTAGTCTCTGGTTCTCCAGGAGCCACGTCTCCCTCATGGCCGCCTTCCTGTCGAACCTCCTGGCCATCTGCTCCAGCTTCTCCTGTCTGATCAGCTCGTCTCTCAGGACTCGCTCCCGATCGTGCTCCGCCCGCTCCAGACGCTCCCATGCCTGCGCACAGACGCATGGGATGCTTCAGAGGGGGTTTGCAGTTTTTGCTACTTGGTGGATATAATCATAATGTTCACAGTTATATGAAATTCTTGAATGCTTGAAGGTGAGTCCTCTGGTTGAAGGACAGTCTCCCAAGTGGCAATCGGACCCCAAAACTGTCTGTGCTAGTGATAATGTTCTTCCTATTGACAGATGCAGGACCATCTCTGTTGTTTCGTGTCTGGTTGTCATGCTATCATGTTACCCTTACTTTCTGCTAGAAATGGCTTTTACGGTATAGTTTTACTCTGTGCCATTACTAGTATAATTCAATTCACTCATGGCTTAATCGTTGCCTCAGGATTGTATTGTGATAAATGATTCTGTTTTGTCTGTCTGAGTTGTATGTCTGAGCTTCAAACCAGACTTTTGTATAACAGGGACGCTGGTCCAAAAAGAGGCAAAACCTAATAGTTGGGTGACAGCAGCTCCCAAGACCAGACATTTTGATCTAAAGGCTTATTCTTAAATGCTTGAAATTTGTTTTTTTAGACAAATATAAATAAAGTAAAGTTGATGCCTATATATGAATTTCTTTCCAAATCATTTGCCAGGCAAAAGGCGGCTTCTTTAAAGAATCTAAAATATGAGATAGTTTTGATTTGTTTTTTGATCACTGCATAATTCCATTTGTGTTATTTCATAGTTTTGATGTCTTAACTATTATTCTAAAATGTGGAAAATAGTAAAAAATAAAGCAAAAATATGTGTGTCCAAACTTTTGACTGGTAGTGTATATACTTCTATGATTGTATTGTGTCTCTGTGTGGAGTTAGGGGGTCTCTCACCCGGTTGATGTCTGCGACCAGGGCTCCCTCTTTCGGAGTGTAGACCCTCTGGTTGTTGGCCCTCATACGACTCTGGATGGTGAACAGCAGCACCTCAAGGTTACCCTTCTCCTGGAACCTGGGAGACAACACAAATCACACAAAACAGCATAAAAAAAACTGTTATATTTTATCCACAAGGGGATATGCAGAGGCCCACTGAGAATTCTAATGGGATGGGTTGTACTGAATGTGGAGAACAGCACAAATCATGCAAAGTCATGCTGAAATTAAAATGACTTTTTCGCCTTTTTAGCTCATTCTATCATATCTATCTGACAATTTATGCCAAAAAATGATTTAAAATATGTATTTTATTGTATTTTTTATATCAAAATCTCATTTCTTTCACTTCCTGGAAAACGGAAAACCTTAAGTGGTGACTTTGTGTACCAGTAGGCGACATAAAAATTCCAACCAATAAAACCATCACAGATTTTTGAACACAGCCCGCCCCTCTGCCCCTCCCATCTAAAAACCTGCCTCTCTCTCCCTAACTGATATCCCATTGGTTCACACTTTTGAATGATCCCTCCATGTCCCGCCTTTAAATATGGGATGTCCTACATGCGTGGAGAATGAAAACGGTGGACGACTTGAATAAAGAAGAAGAATAGAGTAGAATTATACTGAATGTGGCGGCCTGGTCAGCTGACTCACTTGGGCGGCTTCTCTACAGTGCGGTAGGAGTTGAAGGCCTGGAGCTGCTGCTGCACTCCAGTCAGAGAGTTGGCCAGTTTGCGGTTGTTCAGCACGATGATGGTCTGCTCGATCCACGTCAGGAGGTCTGATGCGAGCGTCTCGTACTTGTCAATCATCTTCTCGGTCTCGATGGCGTGATCCAGCACCTGAAGCGGAAGAAAACAGGAGGTCAAAGACGAACACGGGGAAGCACGAACTCACGTTAACGCACGCAGCAGGCCCGCGCATCCTCACCTTTCCAACCCTCTTGCCCTCGACGGCGAGCTGCTTCATCTTTGAGAAGTAGTGGTAGAACGCCACGACGTACGTGATGATGGACTTCTCATCTGGGTTCTCTGTGAACACATCTACAAAACAGACCAGCAAGTCAGTCACAGGCGAAGCAGAAACATCACTGGTCCCCGAGGTTTCTTTCCACCAGGCGTAAAGCTCATAAACATTTAGTTCTACATGAAGCCACAGCCTCCGCCACTTGCCTTCTGGGTCTAACAGTTTGGTCACGCCGAGCCTCTGCTCTGCTACGTTGAAGGCATTCTGGAGGTTGTGGGTCGGGTTGGACCTCTTTAGAGTGTTATAGTCCACCAGATCTGGCCTGAAAGAGCAAGATGGAAACAAAGATGGAGAGAGAGAGAGAGAGAGAGAGAGAGAGGGGAGATGTGAGAGAGAGAGAGTAAAAGAGCAAGACAGCGAGAGAGAGTGAAAGAGATGAACGAGGAAAGGAGAATGAGGAAGAGAGACATTGAGCAGACGGGTTTTGTGCGTGTTTACATTCAGCAGACAGAGCTTGTGAGAGTGGATTTGGCTATTCATCTCCCCTTACCGGTGTTTGTGTATGAGAGCGTTGAAGGCCATGCCGTCTTTCCAGCTGGTGGTGAAGTTGGTGATGTTGACATTGGGATATCTGTGAAACAACAGCCAGGGGACGTCACTGACTAAACATGAGGGACGTTGCTGAGAAGCTCCTGTTCTAAATCAATTTCTGAGACCTATTCTGTCAGATTCTATCAGATGCAGTGCTGCCTCGTCATGATAGCAACCATATGCTTTAAAAGTCACAAAATTAATCAGGGATCCTATGAGGAAACCTAAAGGACGGGTTCTAAAATATGATATGAGTGGAAATGGATGCGAGGATATTGCTGCTACCAAATGAAAACTTTTTATCTTCACAAAGTCACCTTTTAAAAGGTTTTATTGGTTTTTAATGGGTTTTACGGTCACAAAGCAACTTCTCCTGTAAAGGACCATGTAAAGCTTCAGTTCAAGTAAAAAAAAAAAAAAAAAAAAATCACCAGAACTGTGAGGTTTTTCTGTGACAACAGCAACCAATTTTAGAACCAATCCTTGTGGATCCTATTGAGTTTTTGTGCAATCAAAAACCCTGCAGGACTCCTACCTCAATCTTATAGGACTCTAACAATCCCATTGCACTGTCCAATGGAAAGATTAGTTCTACAATATATTGATTCTGATTCTATTGCAGAAAAAGTAGGCTTGTTGCACACTTAATCACTCAGTTTCAATTACTTAATTTTTCATTGTGCAAGTAAACAATTGCATACTTCACTGTTTTTGCACGATGAAACATTTAAAAGGTCATTTTGAAACAACCTTATAATAAAATGTCAAACATTGGCCTATGAGTGACAAACCCACTTTTAACATTACAGAGTTACAGCAGTGTACGGGACACCATAGTCTTACCAACCCCATAGGACTCTCACACACATTCCCAAGGGATATTTAGAATGGGTTAGTGTTGCTAAAGGTCACCCATCCCACTCACCCCGCTGTTTTCATCTGACACCACAGAAGAAGAGCGTCCTTGGCCGAGCGTGTCTCCTTTTGGTCCGCCTGGCCGGTCTCCACGATAATGTCCTGGATCTGACAAGAACAACAAGAACAAGAACAGCTGGATGATAAATAATAAAACTTGACTAATGACTGTGATGTTTGCAATCAAACGAGAGTAATTCACAGCAGAGAATAAAAACATAGTAAAATATCTTTTCTACAACATGTCACTAATAGGATGTACCAATAGGGAATATTTTGGCAAAGTGACACAAATATCCCTTTGAAAGACATCATTTATTACAGCTTGAAGAAAAATTAGGGGGTTTAATTTGTCAAAAAACAAGACTAATATCAAACGCTACATCGATGATGCTATTACCCTGGCTGGATTCTCACAAATCTAATGCTACGGCCAATTGTTTGATCGAGGGGTGTTAATTATTGAAGTTCTTATTTTCCCACACAGTAGGCCAGTAATTAGAGCAGTGATGTGATCTGAGAGACAGGCCCAGGGAGAGGGCTAAATTTAGCCAGCTTTGGTTCTCCGTGGCTTTTTCCAGACTGTTAAGATTCAGACAGCAGCGAGTCAACTCCTTCCTTTCCCTTCTTTTTTTTTGTTGAAAAGGTTGAATAATGCAGCAGGCCATATTGTTTGAACTAACGTGTCTAAAAATAACAGTTTGCTGTCAAATTAAAAATAAATATCCCCCCCCCCCCAAGCAGATAAAATAATCAAAAAGACATGTTCTGATGTTGTGGATGTGCTTCTAACAGGAGATAATGAAGGCTGGAACCTGAAGGCATCTCATTCGAGGAAACAGAAAAAAGTCAAAAACATCTCCAGGCTGGTTGGTTGGGACTGTTTCTGTGCTGTTCATACAGACCCAAGTTACACTGTACACTTGAAAGTCACTTTTGTTATTCGAGCCCATGTAAACACTCAGTAATGTGATTATGCTCTTAGTCGAAGTAAGCATAAGCACAGTAACATATGTAAAGTACTGTCATTTTATTCACATTAATAGACACATATATATACAATTTAGTCACATTTATTAAACTGTGGTTAAGTTGCACATGTGTCCAGTTCATTGTGTTATGTGGATGTTGAAGGGAAATACAGCCTGTATTGGGCTAGACCAAGATGGCGGGCAGCCACTTTTGGAGTTTGGAAGAGACTGAGTTTAGGTTTCGGGTGTTGCAAGACATGGAGATCATGCGATTTTTAGATGGGAGAAACATCGTAATGGTGGCAGTTTTAGACGAGTGTCACAAAAACTTAAGGAGGGTGTTTTGTCAAAAAAACGGAAGAAATTTGCGTCTGTTGGAAAGCACTGAAGGTTGTACATTGTAGAGCTAAAGAGCTGTGATAGTGCAGAATCATGGCTGTGATTGTTTTAGTAAAATTTGATAGTGGTGTGACAAGAATTATTCCCACTATTCTCCCTGGATAATCTAAATAAGTGCTTCACTCACAAAACAAGGTTACTACTGATTATGAAATCATGTAAACAGCTTAATCAGACTATTGCTTTACTCTGTGTTGGCAATAGTCACATTATTGTTCACAGTAAACATAGTCAATGACCCATCTGGATGCACAAAAATTGGATTGCTATTAGATTATTCAAACCTGATTTGGAAGTCTTCAGGCTTTGATATCAGCATTTTATATAACTGATATAAAGAGATGAAAAATCAATGCAGACACAAAAATATGGAAATACATATAACAGAGGTTGGGTCCTGGTTTACCTGGAAGCGCAGGATGATGGTCCAGATGAGGCCCAGGATGAGGCGATGGTTGCCGTCGACGATGTCGTGGGAACCCATGTTCTCCAGATGGACCCGCTGCTCCTTGAGGAACTGCAGGGCCTTGTCCACATTTTCCAAACAGTGGATACGCATTCGGCCCTTAGTGGGCTTCGGCTGGGGAGAGAAAGAGAGAGAGAGAGAGAGAGAGAGAGAGAGAGAGAGAAAGGAATGATACAGAGAACAAGACAAAGAGAGATATATAAGGCAACAGATTAAGACCCAGAAGTGTGTTGCTGTAGTGTTGGTGAAAGACTTTAGAGTCAAAATCTTATCAAATCATCTCTTGCACACACACACACACACACACACACACACACACACACGAAGATACAGTAAACAGCCTCTTACCAGTCTTTCACCAGAGAGGACCTCCAGCAGTTTAATGAGCATGCGTCCGTCCCGCAGGTCCAGGTAGAGGTCAGAGATGCGGCAGCCGACCCGGGACAGGATCGAGTTGACCCATTTGGTGAAGGTCTTCTTCTGAACCGCCTCACGCTCATCTGACGGGAGGACAACATGAAGAAAGACCATGAGCTCTGTGAATAATGTGATCCGCGCACAGATTCAACTACAGAACAACACAGGGATTCAGTGTCTTGCTCAAGGGCACTTCAACAGGGCAGATGCTTGCTGACATGGGGGCTTGAACCTCGGTTCTCCGGTTGCAGATTGGAGTTTTGACAAACATTTCTCTGAGGCAGAGCTGCTCTGGAGGCAGAAACAGTTCAACCTCAATGGGCGGAGCCAAAGAACTGAAGTGTGTCTGGTTAAGGAACGTTAGACTGAAGCCCAGTGGAAAAAAACAAGGGGTAAGAGAGGAGGTAGTTAATGTTATGAAGCCTAGCACTGAAAAAATGCAATCTAGCAATAGAGAGTTATCTAGGTTAGCTAGTTAGCCTAGCTGACCTTCCAAGTTCACTAGCCTATTGCTATGTAGGTAAGCTAGTTAGACCTAGACCTTCCAACATCATGAATGAAATGGTCATGAATGAATAAAAAAAAGAAAGCATTGCCATTCATATTTTTGATTTAGATTCTGACCAGGGTTTCTTCTTGCCTTCCTGCCTTTCAAGTCTGCTAGTTAATTAACTTGCACTCCGAAAAACTGTTTTTTTGGCTCCGCCCAGAAGCTTAAACTCAACCAATAAGATTATTTCTGCCTCCCCAGTAACTGTGCCTCAAGTCACTATTCTGTCCTGCTGCTCAAACCGCCTCACTGTCACTGCAGTGTCAAATGGGGAGACCATTAAAACCTTACAGATTTGGATCAGTCACATCATCCCCAGTGAATACTCACACAGTACAGTCCATCTCTGTTATTCCTGATTGTACAGTATGCCAAGTGGTGAAAGGTTCTCCTCTAGTGACATCATCGCCCCATTCAAATATCTCCTCTGAAAATGCTCAATAATATTGCAAAGATGACGCATGACTATCGCCACAAGTTGCAATCCGAGTCAAAATGAGGTCTGCTGTGAGTGTGCAGAGGGGGGATTGGGGTGGAACTGTACAGGTTTGCCTTTTTCAATCAGCAGGAATCATTTGTTGCTCCTATTTTGCCTTTTAAACCACTGACATGCTTGCAAGACTCCACAATTTTCAGTTTGGGAGATCACTGGAAGCTTTCTGCTAATCAGAAGATACACACTACCACAAAAGGATATTTCCAAACCATGGAGAAGCTTTCATTTAATCTCTCCTTATCCTCCCAATACGGCGGATAGAGGAGCCGTGCAGCATAATCATATCAAGCACATAACGAGAGAAGTAAACACAAACAAGACTCAGTGTATGGCTGAGTGTAGGTGTATTTATGCTGAATTCCCGGACTGCAATTTTGCATGAAAACTTGGGAACGGCGGGGCAGAGAGATGCAGAGAGTGAAAGCAGCAGAGACTTTGAGAGGTTTTGGAAGGGTGAGCAGCACTTCCCACATGGTGACACATCTTGCTGGGCTCACACTCACTCTTTAAATCATATCGCAACGCGCCGGCAGATGTGCCACCTACTCAGCGGCAAAAATAAAACTGAATTCGATGCCACCATATGTGAGTATGACCCAATGTACTCTGCTCGGTTTATTGTGTTTGTTTACACACTTAATGTGAATGGGGGTGGGGTGGTGTGTGTGTGTGTGTGTGTGTGTTTGTGTTTGGGGGGTCTATCTGCAATCAGCAAGGGTGTATGTTAAATGCCAAAATCGACCTGCAGGATTTAAACATTCTCGTATTACATGCTCAATAAAGACTGAATATTCAATAGATTCTTATAACTGTCTGTTAATATCATAACAGATTTAGTTTTTAAAGGCAGTCTGTATTTAGCATTAAGTTCCATCATAACAAATGGTAGTTTGGACTCATATCATAGCTCCAAACACTAAATATCCATTTGAGGAAATTCTTGCTACCTTATTGATTAGCCAATATTTCCAAAACACAGACGATTCTATCCATAAAAACTGTCTTACATAACTCATAACTTTAATAATAATGCATAATGAGCTTTACTTTCATGCTAGCAATTATTCTATAAGGGTAGGCCTCATTTTTCCAAACAGTGGAGATCTCATTTTTGAGTGAAACTCTCGGTACAGGTGAGATATATTAGAAGAATCTAGGACAAGGATGAAGGAAAGTTTCCCTGTGGGACAATACTATGTTGAATACAGTAACCTTGATTGTACCCCACACATATACAACTCCCAACACACACACACACACACACATCGCCCTTCAATGTTTAACAGGTTAATAATTCGTGATGAGACATCCTCCCCCTCAACCGCTCCATCTTGTACCGTGTGTGCGTTCCCCTGGTCTCCTTGCTACCGTGTGCCCTGTTTATTCCTGATCCCAAATATGAGTGCAAAGGACTGCATCCTTAATGACTTGTGTAATAAATGATTCAGACCCCCAGGCTGCAGAGAACAGGCAAGGAACAGCTAGAGAGAAGAAACAGGAGGAGAGGGAGGGAAAGAAACACTGAGAGGGGAAGAAAGAGAGGGAGAGAGAGAGAGAGAGAGAAAAAGAGAGGGTGATAGAGAGAGAGAGAGATGGAGTTTCAGATATTGGAATAAAAGTAGACATCGGCCCAAGAGAGGGAATGAAAGGAGAGGGAGGGAAAGAAACAGAGAGAGAGAGAGAGAGAGAGAGAGAGATTGGGCCAAAGGTAAATCTGAAATGAGGGGAGAAAGAAAAGGAGGACAGATGAAAGAGGGCAAGAGGGATCAGAGAGAAAGTAATAGAGAACGTGATTGAGACGCAGGCTTTCAGGTTTAGTCTATGGAGACCCAGCCAGGAAAATAGAGCAGGAAACATTAGCTCTCTCCAGAACTGCTGAAAATGACCTAGTAAGTACCCGACGCTCCACTCCAGCTCCCAGTCTTAGCATCCGCAACCACCACAATGTAAAGAATCGATGGTCATGTTGCGTTAACCATTGCACTGCAGAGTTCATTAAATAAATCATGGGTTCATTCTGCTCCCCACGGCAGAACAACAGCACACGCCGCCCTACCACATCAACCACCCCTATGAAAAAGTAATGACAATTAAAACATGCAAATAACCTTCTGCTGTGTTGGACTCAGAGCTCCATTAGGGGCGTCAGCCTTGATTAAGCCCATCAGAAACACTCACGTCACATTTCTGTCAGCGGCGCAGAAGACAGAAAGCCCCGATGGAGGGGAAAAAACAAGACAGTTACCTTACGTTGGTGTTACAGTGCATATATATGAAAGAGAGATAGCAGAAACCCATGATAAATGCTTTCTGAACTATTTGGGGTGCCGCCTCCAGAGGATTGTAGAGCAGAAGTGACTACAGGACAGCGGCAGAAACACGGGACCGCTACATCCCCACACGGTTCTCCCGTATCGTCTCGCATCACAAGACCTTGAGAGGAGACACTGAGTAGCTCGCTGATGCTCTCGGGCCACTTAGGAAGCACGGAACGGAGGGAAGGGTTGTTACTGCATGCGTCCCGCTGAGCTGTCTCCAGATGAGTAGTTCAACAAGCTCAATATGACAACAGCTCTCTGTATACTCACTGCTGAACAAAGCCTTCAGCGTTTGTTTCCCCGTGAAAACCCTGTTCTGTTTAACCCTAAATTCTTGTAAGGGGTTTTGTATCCGGGATGCCATACAAGGAGGAATTCCCAAGCTGGATTGCCGACCTGCTTTATGAGCAATGTTAAAAACATGCAAAGCTGTTCAGGTAAATCCATGTGAAAGCAACAAATCCTTTATTGATTTTATTTATGAAATCCACTTCGGTCATGACAGGGAAATCTATATGAAAGGGAGGAGCTGGATTTTAAAGACTTGTGCCAAATGAGACTTGTGCAAATTCGGTGTAACTCATAATTAGGAAAGTGGATAATAAGTAGTAAAGTAAGTAGTAAAATACAGTATAATTCATGTTTGGCTGTGCTGCTGCACCATATGCCGCCACTGTCGTACAACGGACAGGTGTGTTTCTCTACCGCTTTTAATCTTCTCAATCAAATTTTTGCATCAGCGCTAAGGTTGTTCAACCAACTTTTGTACTTCCAGTCCCAGTTTTTCCACGCCGGTCTGCACCTCAGCACCAGCACCTCATCAGTGCTGCTTTCCAACTGCTTCCCTCTCTGCCGGCTGTGTATCAGTACAAGCCTTACTAAACATTCCTCTGTTTCACATGCTTTTACTTAGTGATCTCTCATCCACTCTTTTGACTTTAGCGAAAGCCCCATGACTTATTCATGCTGATGGATTTTCCCTGTATACAGCCTGATCCGTCTTTTCCCACAGTCAGCTCTTACTGGATGTGGCCCAGTGGTCCCAGAACACACCCCCCTGCCTGCCTGAGTCATGGCACTGCCACTGCTACCTGTCCTAGGGGCATGACACCTTGTTAAAGGCCCGGTAACTTCAGCAAGGCTCTCCCTGGTGAAACACTTGTGAAACACTCCACCCCTCAACTGGCTTTGTTTACATGGTGATTGATGACATGTTTTCACTCTAAAATGTATTGTCTGAGCTTTTGATACAAGGACTGTCTGAACCACCGAACATGAGATTAATGCATATTTGAGGTTGTAAAAGTTTGTTGATGTTGGAGCAAACAGACCTGCATTTTGAATTATGATGGCTTAGGAAAGTTGCAAAAAGATTATTTTCTTTGTACTACTGGCAAGCTTGACAAACTCTTTAAGAACATAATGTGAATATTCACAGAGAGACTGAAACACATGCCAGATTGTTTGTTTTTTTAACACTAAACAGGATGAGTAGAAGGATACAAACACTGGAGGAGGAAAGTGTGGAAACATACAGTAGCTGAGGAAAGTTTAAAGGTTAAAGGCAAGGTGTGACAAAAAAATGACTAGGCAAAGTGAACAGTAGCACACGCAGGACAGAGCAGCACAAATAAACAGAAATGAGCATGTCAGACTCTAATAAAGAGATCAGAAAATGGGTGAATGGTTAAAGTAAGTGAATGCCAAATATAGATTGAAACTAGTAAGTGTTTCTCCAATCTCTCTGTCTTTCCCTCTTTCTCTAAATTATTATCAGACTATCTAATACTTATTATGAATGTTTTTTTATTATTGTTCTGTCTGACTAAATTTTCTGCTGCTGTCTTGGCCAGGTCTCCCTTGTTAAAGAGATCCTCAACGGCACTAACTTGGATAAATGAAGGTTAAAGTAAATAACATTTTGTGGAATGCAATTGGTGGATCAATACCCTTGGCTCCGAACAACCCCTCTGATTTGGGAACGCTTCAAAGTTCGCCTCTTCGTGTATCAGTTTCCTCTGCACTCTTGAGAATCAGTCAATACTTGAAATCTACCAGAGGCAGAAAAAAAAGTATGTTTCCCTCTCTGTTGCTCCATCGTCTCCTCCATTTTCTTCCACTCACTAATGCACTCTTGTCATCAGGGAGTTGGATCGCATAGTGCAAGCTAACAAAAATCCACAGTGACGGAAAACCTCGCTCTTAAAATCCCAATATCACGGGAAGGGAGAATTAAACCGTCAGAGGAATTGATTTTTTTTTTTTTACACCGCCTACGTAAACAAACATTAAAAAGTGAGACGTTAGAGCCAAAAAGGGTCAGCACACTAATGCATTGTCCACTGAAACAACTGTGGTATACAGTTTATAAAGGGATGTTCATAGAATGGGCCATATGGAGAACGGAATGATAAACGTTATTTGTTATTCTAAAGAAAATGGAGCGCATAAAAGTATGTAACGCTAAGTAGCAATGAATGGCAGTGGGGGGAAAACGGCGCAACCTTTTTAGGAGTTTGCTGTATGAAATATTCAAAGCCAAGTCAGTGAACAATTGGGGCAGAGCCACAGCTTCCTGAAAATAAATAAATAACTACCCAATACATTTAATGAAAGGGCCACTACTGTGGAAGCACGGCATTTCTTTCTGCTGCTTTTTCCAGGTTCTCACAACAGGGTGACAGACTAACCTCACACACGCTCGCATCACAGCCCCCCCCCACCCCCCGCCCCCATCCTGTCCTGGCCCAGACACAAACAGAGGTTGGGGGAGGGAGGGGCATGTTGAGAAAAGTGTTACCTCTCTCATCTGTGAGTTGAGGGAGAAGATGGGCTCACTCTCTCTCTCCCTCTCTCTCTCTCTCACACCCACACAAACACACACACACACACACACCTCCTCCATCTCCACAACCACCTTCCTGCCCAGAGCCTGTACCTTGCAGCTGCCTGAAGCGTCCATCCAGGATGGAGTTGAAACAGATGTTGGAAGTGCTGTAGCTCAGCCAGCGCGCCCGCTTCATACTCTTGGCCGAGGAGGAAGAGGAGGAGGAGGAGGGTGCGGGGGGAGGGGGAGGAGGAGGGGGAGGGTGCGGGGCAGAGGGCCTCTGACGTCTCGGGGTGCAGGAGGAGGACGAGGAGGAGGACGAGGAGAAGGGGGAGAGTCCCAGGGGCGCCACGGCGAGAGGGACGTGCAGCAGGGTCCCGTTCCTCTCCGGGTGGTGCGCCGGCCCCTGCTGCTTGCCGCCGCGCCCCTCGCCCCTCGCCGTCCTCCTGCTTTCGGCTCGCTGGGCCCGGTGCACCGGCGGGGTGCTCCTGCTTCGGCTGACGCTCACGCCGACCCGCGCCGGGGCCTCCTTCTCCGGCGGGGCATAGGGCCGACCGCCCGCCTCCTTGGTCACTCCGCCGCTCCGGAGGGCTGCGGTCTCCCTGCTGCTGGTCTTCAGGCTGATCTTGACCTCTCTGAGCCGGGGTTGGCTGATAGGGGCAGCGCGCAGCAGGCACGGGCTGCTCATCTTGACCCCCAAACAACAACAACAACACGCAGCCTGGAGCCGGGAGAGGAGCTTGGCACTCCGCACGTCTCTCCTCTTCTCTCTCTCTTGTCTCTCTGTCCTCCTTTCCAGTTCCGTCTCGTGCTCACTCCTGCCCCCTCCCTCCCTCCCTCCCTCCCTCCCTCCTTCTTTCTCACTCTGTCTCTCTCTCTCTCTCAGTTCTCTCTACCTCTCTCCTCACTGCTGCGGTGATGATGCTGTGCTCCCACTCTCAGGCGGCACGGAGGCTCAGGCAGCCTTCAGTTCAGTTCAGAGTGGTTTCTCCAGCCCCAGCCATGCATACAATATGTTTCTGGCTCCGCGTCCACGTGCTCCTGATGAGGCTGCGAGGCTCCCTCCCTCTGCACAACACTCCCACACAGTCGTGACATCACTGGATGGGAAGTGTATGACTGACACAGGAGTACAGTAGAGATGCACAGTGCCGGTGATCGAACATACATCTACCTATCTATCTAAGGAATGTGTTTTGTATGCGTATGCAAGGAGCAGTGTAAATGACTGTATATCCAATATGTAAGAGCGTCGAAGGCATACATATCTCCGAGTTCACAAGCTGTAAATCAACACTGGGTGTCAGTCACAGCCTCTCCTCTCTCTCTCTCTCTCTCCTTTCTCTCTCCTCTCTCTCTGTTTCTCACTTGCCTCCCTCCCTCTCCCACTCTCTCTCTCTGACAGGAAACTCTGATTGCATTACGGAAACATCAGTGCAGCAGCACTCTTAACACAATGCTGCCAGCACCCACACAGAAGCACTCCTCACTTAAAGAGACAGCGAGGTGAAAAGGGGGGAAAAATACGGCCCGGTAAACAGTCTAGACACTTACTCTAACCGTTTTGGCCACCCAGAAGAGCCATCTCCACACAGTCTAATTCGTGTTGGACCACCTCACGGCGTACCCGTCCAGTGTCTGTGACTTTGCGGACGTGAACATGGTGTGACCCTCACCTCCCCACTTCTGCGATGTTTCCTTCTGTCCCAGAAACCTTGCTATTTAAAACCCCTACAGACCCCGGGCAGCAGCCTCACAGGTGGGTCACAGCTTACAAGCTTAGCCAGAAATGCCAGAGATGCGTGCTATGGGAGGCAGACGGGCAGGGCAGCTGTCCAGATCGGTCAGACGGGGGGCATTCTGGGAATGTGCAAGTGATCCCAGTAACTTGCAGGGCGCGGAGGGGTGACAGGGCTCAGCTGCTGGGGATGTGTGGGACCACGAGACACATGCACGCACACAAACACACAAACACACACTCACTCACAAAACAACTCCGGCAGCTATCTAGGTGGGAGCTTTTGTAGTAAAATCACAGCTCAAAGGGGGGTGAGTTTTTGTAACTTTTTGACTCATAAATCTCAATCTGAGTGAAAATCCGTCACACATTGGACACCAATCAACCCTGCACAAGTCAAACAAACACTAATCCACTATATTTTGCATTCCCATCCTTTCTCCAGAGCCCACACTCTTAAAAAGACTGTGTCACCTTCAGCAGATCTGTGTGTCTATTTACAGGTAGCACATCTATTGTTACTTCCCGCAAAACGGTGGTTAACAGCTGCACAATATGGCATATGTTGCTACTTACATATACCAGTGATTCGCAACCTTTTTCATATCAAGGACCACTAATTTAGCACACATTAGGGCCACAAACCCCGATTTGATGACATTTTGTCTCTCAGATCCCAATCGGACAATATTTTTTATTGTTAGATATGATTTTGTCCAGAATTCCATGACTATGTGTTGTAGATAGAGAGATAACAGTGAAATTATGATCAAAATAGTCTTGTAAATGAAATAATAGTGAAGTTTAACATTTCATCAATTTGCTGGGGACCCCCTGGAACCCCCTCAAGGACCCCTGGTGGTCCCCGGACCCCACCTTGAGAATCACTGACATATACTATGCATACTAGAAAAAGTAACGCTGTATGCGCTGTGCCTCTGTAGACACACAAACGCATGGGAAAGGACACAGCCTGTTTACTATGCAGCCGCTCACCTGCGAGGGCCTTGATGCGTGAGCGCTCAAACAGCCTGGCGGAGCTGTTGTCATTGTCTAGTTCCTCGTCTGAGAGGTCGAAGCGGGTGTTGATGCGGCTGTACTGCTGCGTGATCTCCGCGTTGTCGAAGTCTGTGGTGGACGTCATGGCGGTGGCCAGCGTGGCGACTGGGGCGGGGGGGACGGGGGCGGGCGTCCTCAGGTGCTGCGGGTGGGGAGGAGGGGGAGAAACGGCAGGATGGACCTCAAACACTGGAGGGAGTCTAAAACACAGAGGGGGAAAACAAAGAGATGGTATTATGATTCATGTTCTTCTATATCTGTAGTTCACTGCACAGAAGACTGAGAATAGCTTCATACAAAACTGCATCAGTGTTTACAATAAGGAAGAGAGAAATCAGTATAGAGGTGCAGAAAGCAAATGGAGGTTAAAGTGTCAAAAATATAAACGATGATGTGAAGAACAGACAGAGTGGGAGGGGTTGCTAAGATAAGAAGAACCTCGCTAAGTGCTGCCTGGCCTATCGCTATCTGCTATTTCAAACCCAAACAAGACGTGTCACCCAGATCATTGAGCAGGTAGAAATCTGCCACCAATCTAGGTCATTCCTCCTAATGGAAAATGAAAAATGTCACTCCGATTTCCATCATCATTTTTCTTTCATTTCAGCGCTTAAAGCTGCATTAGACAACTTCTCACTCTGGCAGCTACAAATGGCAATGAGGGGTAACCGTTTGGAAAATTAGAACTTCAATACCCAGAAATCATGTGGGGTCAGTAAACTGCACACAGCACACGAATGTTTACCAACTAGCTGGTCTGTGATCGCTTTATACCAAAGGATAGCAAAGGGACAAGACAGACAAATGGATGGAGCGCTCGTTGGGACAGTTTGGATTTCGCTTTTAAGTTTTGATTCATCACTTTCTGTGAGGGCAGAAGTGTCCATACTTAGAATTTTTAATTTGAGCAAATAGCACAAATCTATAGGGTCTCAATTAGGAGAGATGGGGCGCTCTTCTCTCTTGCAGCCCCACTTTGTGATTCAGGTTCATAAGACATGTGAATTTTTACATAAAAATCTTGCCTATAGCGCAGCTTTAAAATTAGCCCCTCGTGTCCCTCAGGATCTCCATTTTGTGCATGACACGTTGCCCAACTGCCACCCTGCAGTGTGTGTCTGTGTATTCTCTGTGTGGAATGGCGGGTGAAGGTTAGCCGCTAAGATAGCTCTATCTGGGCGCAGCATAACTCTCTTATCATCCCTCACAGGGGGAGGGCAACCCCTCTCTACTGGAGAACATGACGGACGCTTTTCAAACCGCCCTCTCTCGAACGATGCAGCTCACAGAGTTTGAACTGCGAGTGCGTGTGTGTGTGTGTGTGTGTGTGCGTTTCTGTTGGTGTGTATCTGTGAGAATAAGTGTGCGGACGTGAGGGAGGGAACCTAACTTATGTTGGCACCATGGTATGTTGGTACACAATTCATAGAGTTGAATGAACATGGTAGAGTGTCCTCATGTGGTGCTCAACCGAAATGCATGCACTGATTACTAAATATTCTGTGAATATTCAGAAGTTTTCATATCATCAGAGAAGTGAGTGATCAGGGAAATATTATAACTAGAGATTTGGTTGCCAATGTGCATTTATTTTGCTTTTTTTTTCATGTTTTAATGTAATTAATGTGCTATATAATTATATTTTGTTTGCATGCATTTTTATAATAATCTAGTATA
The DNA here is from genome assembly GCF_048128805.1 of Centroberyx gerrardi. Taxonomy (NCBI): domain Eukaryota; kingdom Metazoa; phylum Chordata; class Actinopteri; order Beryciformes; family Berycidae; genus Centroberyx; species Centroberyx gerrardi. Next base: position 7,784,132 of record NC_136013.1, on the reverse strand, counting down.
ATATCAAATTAAGTGCCACAACAAGAAGAGCAGTGCACCCATCTCTTAAATTCATCATTAGGGTAAAGTACAGTTCATAGACCAACAGCTCGTCCCTGAACTCGCTTTGGGGAGGTTGACATAAGTTATCCTAATGTAGAATTATTATATCTGATATCAGTGTGTTTTTATCCATCCCTATATGAATAAACCAAAGACAAATAGAGTCCAAATCTGACCGGAGAGGAGGTTTGTCCGGTGTGTTAAGAGAGAGGAAGAAGAGGCCCTGGGTGACAGACAGTGATGACATCCTGCAGGTCTCCCTCCTCCTCCTCAGTATCAGGACTCTGCAGAGGGGTGTTATCAGCCTGGGGACGCTCCACCCACCACCGGGGATCCCCTTATCACCTCACACACACACACACACACACAACCTGGACAGGACGGCTGCACCACTCTCTTTACACACTCACATCCACAAACTGTCTGCGTGCACTGTACTGTATACAACACCTACAGTACGACTCTAATCATGTCTAAGGACCAATTGAATGCTTAATTTAGCTGTCAAACACAAACTGCATTATAATGCAGTTGCAAATGATACTATACTAGCCTGCATTTTATCTCATTTGAGCTCTATAGAGGCAGAGTGGCCTAATGGTGAGAGACAGTCCTGTAACAGAAAGGTCACAGGTTCACTGCCTGCCACAGCCAATGTGTGTCCATCAATAATTGCGGTGTCCTTGAGCAAGACACTGCACTCCTACCTGCTCACTCATAGTTAAGTCAGCCTTAATAAGAGTGTCGGCTAAATGCCGATAACGTAATAGAGGTGTCAAAACACCCCAAATAAGATGTAAACACTCATATAAAGAGTTAGGACAGAGCCAGGGTGACAATCTGAAATACCTGTGTGGTGTTTCTTCCTGAAACACATGTTGCTGTCACCTGCATGTGCATGTTAAGCATGATGAAGATCGCAACACCAATAAATGTAACAGACTTTTGGTGGCACATTGTTGGCTGTACAAATTAAAAATTCCTCTTTGATGAGCCCGAGTCATTGGGTAAGTTGTTCAAATATAGCAAAACATTAACAGAGGGATAGTGAATAGATATATTGTAAGTTCTCCATACATTCTAGTGCTGACAAAAGATCAAATTGCAATGCTTTTTTTGCTGAATATTACAATTGCAATATGAATTTTGATGCGTGGATATAGCTCGTTGTACATAATTACTTTTGCAGCCTTTGGAAAATGGCAAAAAGGTGGGAATGAGATGCTAATTCTTACGATTTGCTGAGTTTGAATATAATAAAGAAAATTCTCTGCAGTTCAACTTGATTTGTAGACCTGGGATTGCGCACAACACCAGAATACCTTGTTTAGGAGGTGTGAAACCCTTTTCCCTCTGATGAACACTTGCAGCCACAAAGTTGTTGTAATGTAATTCTGTAATAACAAGGCAGGTGCCACCTCCTTTCACCCTCCCTCGAATCACCACCTGAGATGAACAACAACTCCGGAAACCAATCTCACAGCTGTAACTAAGATCCATGTTGATGCTTCTACTGGGGAAGAGTACAACACATTAGCTGTCTGGGAGTGGGCGCATTATTCTGAGCAGCACAGAGTCAAATGAAGAGGATGAAATAAGAGATGGGTGTGGCCAAGACGTGTGACCTACAGTGTGTGTGAAACTGTAGCGGCAGCAACTGGACTAAGGAGAGAGGCCCGTGGTCCAGTGTAGACTGGTGTAGTGTAAATCTGAGACAAAAACACAGAGCGGATAGAAATCAATATGGAGGGTGGAGAGGAGGAGGCCCGGCTGCACGACTGAGTGATCATCAAGGTCTGCTGAAGTAAAAGTCCTGCAGGTTTGACTTTCTCCTGAAACTGCCAATATCAAGAGCACACCAATCAATGCTTATGAATATTAACCAGATACAAGGGAAATACTTAAAAACATTGTGAATAAGAACGCCTAAACACACTAAATGTGTTTTGCATAATCCATACTGAGCATTGATTATGTAGGCTACATTGCCATGTGGAAAAATTCCACTGTTGTGGTCAATATTGTTTTGACTGGAACAATACCGAGGCTGATCTTGTGAGAGGTTATGAGGAATCGATAGTAAACTATTCCTGGAGTGTGTTTACACCAAGTCCTGCTCACCCAGACTGCTCGACTGGTTACATGGCGGCACACTCTCACTTGTCCTTTTAAGGGGAATAAGGGATAAGGGGAACTCATTTGTAAAGGGGACATCTCATTTCTTTGTTATTTCAAAGGCTTTGACACCACACAGCTGTTTTCATTCACCGATAGGCATCATCAGGTGCTTTGTTTGGCAGGGAGAGAGAGAGAGAGAGAGAGAGAGAGAGAGAGAGAGAGAGAGAGAGAGAGAGTCTGCAATACTGGAAAGTAACATAGGGTTTACATTAAAACTATGCATATGGGCTTTGAATTAATTAGGACAAGCACTTTTATAGGCGCAAGCGCGCATCCAGTGCGTTATGTCATTGCGCGCAAGTTCAACAAAGTAACGGGCCTTGCTGCGGCCTACATAAGTAGCCTGTTGTTAAATGACTAATCAAGAATTTACCAAGGTGTAATTAAAACAAATACTGATAAATCATAATAACGACAGAGCACATAAGTTTAAAATAAACAATTACACCATTTGAAAAGAACGACCTTGTTTTACATGGCAGCCTGGTCCAACAGGTGGTTGGGAGGAAACTTGCAGCTACACTACAAACAACGGCAAACAATTGTAAATAGAACGAGCGGCATGAAGTGACCATTGACAGAAACTATTTGGCCGAGGATCAATAATTTTATTAGCCATAGCGCATTAACGGCAGGACTACCTTCAATTTACACTTACTTGCTTCTGGATGCTGTCCTGTCCGAAGGTGTTTATCTTGAGCCTTCTCCCTGCCAATAAAGCAATTATAATCCCATTGAGGCAGAAGGGTCCTGGTCAGAGCGGAGGTCTCCACAACACGAGCGGGGAACGGTCCTGGACAGGGGACGAGGGAAAGGGGCTGTAGGCGCCGCGCACACCACGGTCATTCCCGAGAGCCAGAGACTGACCCACCCTGTTGGGTTAAAAATAAAGTGGGCGCATCCAGTACATGATCTCTCCGCGCAGGGGACGGACATTCCTGACAAGAGCTGGTGACTCTAAATGGCAGAGACACTTGTGATCTCCTGTGCGCCCCCACCCCTCCCCTACCCCACCCCTCCTCGGCCTGCCCGCCTGTCCCTCTAATCGCACACACACCAACACACACCCGCCCACCCCCAGAAATGTCACCTCCACTACTGCCACAGTGTGTCCCATTCACATACAACATAGCTCCTAAAGTTGGGCCCGGGGACCACCAATTGGGCCATGGAGACACTGCAAACACACTACAAAAGATGTCCATCTTAACAATTAGTGTGATATTTTTTCTTAAAACAAGTGAAAACATTCTGACAAATGGGATAAGATAATTTCACTTGTTTCAGGAATTTCCTTGGAACAAGTTTCAATATCTTGGAATGAGGCAGAATAAAGTAGGTCACTCCACTGGTATAAAAAATGACACTTGTTTCCAGAAAATTCTTGAAAACAAGCTTATTTGCAGTGGAAGCAAGTGAAGTTATCTCACTCCACTGATAGATTTTTATTTATTTATTTTTAATAAATATGAGATTTTAAGAATCAACATTTGACTAAATGACTATTTCAACCTCATTTCACACGAGAGAATGTATAAGGATGTCTATTCGGATCAGAAGTTTCACTCTACCCAATGTGGTTACCAACCCACCTGCAAGTCTGTACCAAGTCATATCAAACAACAATAGGACAACTTACTAAATGGGTCCTTGGTCTAATGTGTGTTTCTCAAAAGTTTGGGAATCCCTAGTATGAGTTACAAATTATTAAAAGCCCAGCTGAAATGTTGAAATTCAAGATGCTGATCTACTGTTGACTGAATAATTTTTTCTAGCAGGCTTTTTAAAGAAAGAGGACGTGATAAAAAATGAAAAACACAAACAACTCGATATGTGTCAAGTGTATTCATAAAAATAACATGAGCACATGGGCTAAATTGCATCTCATTAGCAACAGGGACGGTTTCATAACAAAATACATTTAGAACACATTATCAAAACATAATAAAACATAAATAACAATGCTTTTTACACAGTGAAATAAGCACTTAAAAATATATATAGATACATATAAAATGAAATCAGTACAAAAAGTTGCCACTGCATTCCTTCATTCCCTGTCTCAAGGGAATCTCAACTTCAGCTTTCTTCTGTTCCTCTTTGGTTCCCCCAGGAACTTCTTCAGTCACAAACTGAGCACTGCAGCAGCAATGCCAAAAAAGTCCCGAACCTTCAACTACTGTAAATTATATGGCTTCATATCTGGATTCAGTCGACCCAGCTTTGACTAAGGACAGTCATGCCTTTGATCAGCTTCTGCATAGTTTCAAACACTGTACAACAATGAAAAAAACAAAAAAACACTTTTCAAAGTGAACCTTCATAAATGCATTTACCATTTTGTGCAAGCAACTGTAAACACAGTGCCGTGCTCTGCAAAGTCAAAACAATCAGAGCTATGAAACAATCAACAGCATTTTAAACAGAGGACAGTAGGAACAAAAATAAATACTAAAGACTTCAGAATCAGATGAGAACAAAAGCCCTTACTTATAACTCAGCTTATACAGAGGGGGTACCATATAGTACAATAGTGATATATATCTTAACGCAGCTTTAATAATAATAATTATGTGATACCTTTTTGATCCTGTAAGGAAATTCTCTTTCTGCTTGCCCCCCTCCACCGGGAGGTCAGAGGTCAAAGGTCAGCTACAGAGCAGCCCCCCCTGGAGCTGGTAGAGTTTCAGTGTCTTGCTCGAGGACACTTCAGCAGGGTGGATGCTTGCCAACACAGGAGCTTGAACGCGGGTCCTCCGGTTGAGGGCCGGTCTCCCTACTCACTACCCCTGCTGCCCAATACAAACAAATATAGAGTTTCTCCTTTTACTACAGAACTGTTTTTAGAGTATATTTTGCCCAGAGGGAGTGCCATTTAGTGGTGTAAAATTTGCAGTGCCTAGGGAGATAAACGAAACATAACAGACCAGGGTTGAATAATAACTGGAAACAATTCTTAGCGTTTGTGTGGGTGGGGTTTGCTGTATCACGACGCAACCCTGCTACCTGTTACATAGCTTACATACATATAGCTTCCCCCTTTTGCTGCAGAACTGCTTTTGAAGTATACCCTCTGCACAGGGAAGGTCACTGAGTGGTATAAAATATTCAGTGCCTGGGGAGATAAACGCACGTGCATCACAGATCTGGGCTAAACGGCATTTGCGAATAATTCTTAGGAGTTTGTTTGAGCGGGGTTTACCCCAAAAGTATACCCAATTGTATTTGAGACACTTTCCCTGGGGAGCGTCTAAACTTCCCCGCTGTCTTTGTATTGTCCTACCTGACAAATTCCACCCAACCTATACCTAAGTAGGCTAAAGTGAAGCATAGAAGTATTTGCAAATACTAGTTGACCCAGATCCGGCAAGAAGTGGTGCTGCCTATATGGTTTTAATCTCAGGTGTATGGACATGTCCTTGAAACCACAGGAACCACAGAAAAAACAGGAAAAAAAATGCTTGCGTAGTAAGTATACATACCATCCAAACTATGTAATTTTAGATCGTCTGTTGACCAAACCTTAAAATTTAGTTTGAATTTTTGCTAGCCCATCAGGATGTTTAGGAGGGGGAACTTCATAGCTTTGCAGACTGGGATAGCTAACCATATAGTAGTCTAAAACTTTATTTAATACTAGTTATGCTGAGTGGGTCATGCTAAGTCATTCCCTTAGCCTTATCAAAATCTTTGGTAAAATAGGATTATGATTGTTAAAAGCATTCATATATACATTGATGTACAAACATAAAAACACTATTTCAATATTAAAAAAATACCCTCATACAAAAAAAAGCTGTATGAACTTTGTAACTGGATATCAACGTAACATCAGTGCTCGTAAAAACAAAAGTCAAGTAAATAAAGCTCGGGTGCAAATTCAAAGAGAGACGAATCCCAGGCTGGGGAGCGTTTAGTCTAAGTGCTCACTGCTAATGTGTCTCCATGTGTCCTGCGGATTTACAGAGAGAGGAGAGCATCGAGCTCAGCGATGACAGCTGCCTGTCCTCTAGCTACAGTGTTCAACAGTCGGTGAGGAAAAGACGGAGTCCCTAGGTCCACCTGGAGGAGGGGAGAGGAGGGGAGAGGAGAGGAGAGGAGAGGAGAATTAGTAAAAAACACCATGATAATCCAAAGACTAGGATTATTCACATACCACTTTAAATAATCATCCTCTCTCACCTGCAGCAGGTAGACGACCCTGGTGACCTCCTGTCCATTGCGTCTGACGGGCTGAAGGACCCAGGCGCTGGGCATCATCTCCCCTCGCACAGCGTCCACACTGGGACGAGGCAGAGATTCCTCAAACACAGACTGCATGGCCAGCACACACAGGCCACCCTGGTGCAGAGAAGAAATTCATTAACGAAACAGTGCACACCGTGTCTTTTGATCAGTCAAGAGGCAAGTGCACACTGACAGGCAACAACTACTTCTGGATGAAACACTCCGCGCTGTTTGCTGTAAAATAGGAGGCAATTTCTAAAGGTCTGTTTTCAAGACGGCATTGTCCTCCTGGTTTCACACCAGACTAAAGACAACTTTAAATGGAAATTTCCCCTTCAAAGTGTGATTTTGTGTGTGGCTGCGGCGCAGACGCTCACTGGACCTTGCAAAATGACTACCACCAGTAATTATCTGGATCGGCTGGTTGATTGTGCAACTGTACTGACCTGTTTGGACTCGGTGCTGATGCAGCAGAAGTCCCGTGGCTGGCTGAGGTGGCAGGTGGACGGATCTGTTAGCAGATAGACTAAACAGAGACAGAGGGAGAGAAAGGATGAGTTAGATAGACAGACAGACAGTTGAGCAGTCGCAGATACAAACCTGGGAATAAAATAGGACAGAATAGAACGGAGGAGACAGAAGAGAACTTTATTGCTTAACAGTTGGAAAGCATAATGCATTTGGCTTAACCTTTATTCAAATTCGATATATATCACTACATTCCAACACATTAACAACGCGAAACATTCAACTCTACATCAGTTAAGTAGAGACAGTCAAACAGACAAAATGTACACTGTGTGAGAACAGGAAAGATTTGAGGTGTGCATTGGAGCATATGAACTAAGAAAGGTCATATGTATGCATGATAACCAACATACTGTAGGTGTGAGAATACAGTTGATCATGCAGTATGATGAAGTGCTACTAATTGAAGTGAACGTATTCATTCACAGGGTTCGTAAATACTTTTGCAAGGTAAATTCCATAATTATTCCATTACATAAAGCTCAAATTCCAAATAACCAGTATTTGTCAGTGTCTCATAAAATGTTAATTTTATTGTTGAGTAACTGATTTAATGTCTTGGGTCTAGCGTTGTCTGACTGACTGTAACTATATCATCTTACAGAAAACTAAAAAAAAAAGTAAAATTCCATGACTTTTCCAAGTTTTTCATGAGTGTAGGAACCCTGTATTAATTATGCTGTGATATGGAGACCATTTGAGGACACAGACTATTCCTCAGCCAGGCAGGCAGGCAGGCAGGTATTAGCTCACCTAGCTGTGTGCTGTCATCTAGTGGTCGTGTCCAGACAGAGCGGACCGACTGGTGATACGTGTGGCTCTTGGACGGTTGGCAGAGCAGACTCCACAGACTAGCGAGGGGCCTGTCCAGCTCTCCAGCCCCCAGGAAACCGTGGACAGACGGGCTGGAGGAGGGTCTGTAGTAGGCCTGGATGCCTCGTTCTGCACCCTGGTACCTAAACAAACACAGACACAATATATAAGCAATATGAATGATACTTCAAGTAAAGTAAAGCTTGCTCTTTGCAGCCTTTTCTTTTTATTTGAAAGTAGACTGGGAGGACGTAGTGAGGAAGTTGATCCCATGGTAGGTGATTAGGTTGTTGCCGCAACCTGTTCTCTTCAATTTAAATCGAACCAGTGAAGACCACCATCATAATTTTCAGATGAGTTTAATACAGGGAAATGATCCAGCTCACCTCCAGCCTGCTGCGGCCTTGCCCATGACCAGGTTGATCAAATCCCCAGAAGAAGCTAGTCGCACCTGTGGAGAAAAGATCTTACGTTTATAACAATTCCAATCACCATCACATCTACTATTCATCTGAACTGTGTGCACACATAAAGTGAGAATTATTATAATATACAGTGCATAACAGTGACAGAAAGTGTGGTACCATTTAAGTGTATTTATCAAGGCTGAATGTATTTGATGTTTTCTTTAATGAAATGAAATGCAGCAACAGTGTGAAGTACAAGGACATTTTCTCTTCAGGGCACCGCATTAAAAAAAAACAACATCTATTCTCATCTCTCATCTTATCTATATTACCTCGGCAAGAGCTCGACCGAGGAGACTGGACGTGATGTCCTGATAGGCTGTGGATATGGAAGAGGAGGAGCCAAAGGAGGCGGTGCGTTGCCGTACGCAGGTCGGGGGTGATGGAGATGAGGTCATCAGGGGCTCGAACCCTGCGGCAGGAGGCTCGAGGCGGACATCTAGTCAAACACATGGATGACAACATGGGTTTAAGATACAGAGAATAGGTAGGGGAGGATGTAGTGAGAGTCTGGTGGCAGACCTGGGCAACTGTTTTGGAAGATATTTTCAAATTGAGCGATTTGAGTTCATATTTAGGATTTTCTGAATTCAAAATGATGGCAAAATTTGTATGTTTGTAGTTAAATGCTTTTTTCCACATAGTTTGCAACCTTCTGCATCCTTTTGAGTGTGGAATACCCTTAATGGGAATTCTGAATTTTTGTACATGATGGTGCACACCAGTTTGAGTCTAGAACTTCGACTAGTGTTTTACCAAGGTCTGTTTGGGGTTTGTGAATCACTGTGCAGTCCTCACCCTGGGCAGACAGCCAGGCTCTCTGGGTCTTCACACTCTGAGGACCACATATAGGAGGACGCGTCCTGACCTTCAGCCCTTCATCCTGCAACCCTGTGGCCTGAGCCAAAATAACAACATCCATAGAGTTAGCCTCTGTAATGCTCATTCAAAAAGGAAAATTACTACAAATACGCAGCGACTTTATCATTCAATGAGGCATTTTCAGTGTTTTATTTGAAATTATTTGAAATGTGGAACATAGCTTTTTTTTTTTTAAAGGTTTGGTGTAAAACATGATTACAAGCCTTCCCAACGCTAAATATTTAATAAAAATCACCAAAAACAATCAACACATTTACATTTTTACATCTTAAGATATAGATTCTTAAATCTCAACTATTTAAAATCTATTGAAATGTGCAACATCATGCACAAACCTGTCCAGTCAGAGTGGGTCTGCTGCCATCTTTTAGTTGGGCTGTGTTGCCACTGTTGTAGCCTGATGTTGGTCCAGAGGAAAGGCTTAGGCTGGATTCTGTGTACAAGGTGCTGTTGCTGATTCTCGTCCGATACCTTAGGTCCTCCTGCACCACACATGGATGGAAACACCAAAGAAAATATCTGTAATACTGCAGTATAATGAGCAAAATGATAGATCCCCCAATATCCACTAAGTATCTTTCTTTAACCATCTTAATATAATGTTAATGTCAATACATCTAAAACATACATGGGCCAAATTGTATTTGCAAATACCTTTTAGGGTTTGTTTTAGCCTACTTAGGTGCCAAATGGGTTGGCATTGGTGCATAAGACAATACAATGAGTGCCAGAATTTAGTATCAATTTAGTATCCTGTCTGTGATTGACAACTTTCCTAATAGAATAAAAATTATTCTGACGCTGTAAACTCCACCCATCTGATGTCCCAAGTGGATTAAAGCAAACACTGAGAATTATTTCCAACTATTTTTTGACACAGGTCTGAACTAAAACTTCATATTGTGACACCTGGAGGAAACTAACTCTGATGGCACACAAACTAACCTTGACTCCCTGAGACAGAGCCTGCTGCTGAAGCCTCCTCTTCTCCTGCTCCGTCCTCTCTCGCAGCCGCTCCCTTGCCTTCGCGATCTCTGTCCTGGCCTCCTCGCGGGCTCGGCCGTAGTCCCGCAGCAGCTGCTCAATCTCAGACGGGTAGTGGCTCTCTCCTCTGGGAGGGTCTGGTATTCTGTCATATAGATACTTGAGTGAGATCTCACAGACTCAGGAAATGTGAAGAAACCTTGAAATTAAAGATGGTTGTCTGCGAATATGTTTGTGGGGAATTTTTCCACATTATACTGGAAAACATTTATATATCAAATTGAAGTCTAATTATGGGGATTGTCCTTTGGCCTTGTGGGCAGTCCAGTGTCTTACCTGGTGCTGTCTATCACCTCTTGGCGGAGCTGTTGCAGGTACTCCTTACGGCGGCTGAGCATGGCAGAGACTCTGGAGGAGGACACGGCCTCCTGAGGAGGGGAGCGAGGATGCTTACTGGGACTCAGACTGCGAGCTCGCCGATACGTCTGGAGACGATCCTCCCTCTCCTGCCTCAAACCCTCAATACTCCTTCGGTGTCTGAGAGGACAGGATCACAGAAACAGAAAACATATTTATACCATATCAAAAAAGTTGATTTCCACTCATTTTACAACACATTTGGCTCATTTTAATCATACTACCAAGTACAAGAAGAAGAACTGTCTCAACTTTGACTTTATACCAAGGTGCATGAAATGACTAGAAAAGGGAAAAATTCAGCTAGACTTGAAAGCCGATGGATGCTCTTCAAAAAAACTTAAATTGATGCAGTAAAAACAAACGCATTTCGGAACCCTGATGAAGGAATGTTGGTTTTTACTGCATCAAATAAAGGTTTTTTGAAGAACATCCATCGGCTTCCAAGAGTAGCTAAATTTTTTTCTTTTCTAATCATAATACCAAGATAAGGGCATTTGCCCAAAGATGAAACACTTTCATCACAAAAAGAATACATTATTTGTTTTTACAAAGAATGTCTGGAAAATGCATATCTACATTTTGTCTGGAAATTTGATTTCACCTAATTTTTACCATTTCAGCCAATTTTAACCATATCTTTAACCAAATCTGTATCTGGGCCATTTTCATCCTTACCTGTCATACAGCTGCTGTTTAGTAGGAACAGAGGTCGGTGGCTCCGCCTCCTCTCTGGACCGAGGGGAGAGCATCTTCAACAGTGTATCCGTCTCTCCTAGGCCGTAATGGAGCTTGGCCTCTGTCAGCTCCACAGTCAGCGGTGGAGGGTTCATGTTGAGACTGACCGTAGCCATCACCTGCTCTCTCTCCTGTCGCAGCCTCTCTATCTCCCTCGCCTTCCTCTCCCTCTGCACCATGGACTCCGCATTCGAACCGTAACTCTCCATCTCGTCCCACTCAGCACAGTTTCTGCTCTTGTCATGGATGTTGGTAAGAAATGCGGCCAGTTTGCTGGGGAAACTAGAGCGTTGTTGTGATTGTTGATGACTGATGCCAGACCAATCGGTGAACTTATTGTGCATGGGCAGGTCCTCTGGGAGCCTCTGGTGGTCTTGACATGGGGGGACACTGGTGATGGGTTTGATGCTCACCAGGACGTCTGTATTGCACTCACTGGGTGCCAATGACACCATGTCGTCCTCTTGAAGCAGGACAGTCCCGTCACTGACAGGGGAGGGGTTGTAGGCATCATTAGAATAGTCTGCAGAATCAACTGTTGGTCTTGGTTGGTATTCTGTCTGTTGTGTTGTGCAGCTTACTGTATTGTTATGTCTAGCTTTTGCCTGCTGTTTGCGTACATCAGCCTGTCTGAACGTGGGAGAGGTGTGGTTCTGCATAGTTAAGCCATTACTAGAAGTAGGACTCCTCCACTGAGGACTTTGTGGAGAGGTCATCTGCCATTTGGTATTGGGTAGGGAATTATCTTTTTCTTTATGAATGACATTTCTCCTGTCAATGTCTGTATATCTATCCAGTGATGAACTAAGGCTTGTAGAGCACTTATCAGATCCCTTAGGACTTGAGCAACTCATTTCACTCACCTTCTCAAGTGATATGGATTCAACTGATTTACCGGTGGAAACATCGCAATTCTGTCTGGGTATTTGATCGTTGTCTGAAACAGATGTGCATGCTGATTGTTCGCCGAGACTCAGAGAGGGCATAGTAAGGGATTCATTAGCAAGTGAAATGTGTTTTTTATTTCCAGCTTGATTTTTCTGAGGACATAGTGTGGATTGTTTTCCTCTCTGCTTCATACTTATCCTTGCTCCCACGGTGAGAATGGGAGAGGACGCACGGTCTGTGTATCTAGCCTGTTTCTTTGAACAAGGAGACGGGTCATTTCTTATAGAGGGGGTGTGATTTTCTTGGAGGCTGTTTTTTGATGATCTGCGGGTGATTTCAGATATTGCACCACTTTTGGGGGACAGTGCCTCAGGCGTGCTTTGCTTTGAGCTTCTAGAACAAGCAGATCTTATACGCTTCTGAGATTCAACTGCGGTCTCCACGGGGGATATTTTGTGAGGGGCATTCTCTGATTGCAAACCAGATCTTTCTGTTGCAGCAGAATTGTTAAATCTCAGGTCAGGCGTGCTCTGTATCTTTTCATCTGTGTTGGCTTTAGTTTTGACCATACCGGGCACATCCTCCTCTTGAGACACATTGAGAACCTCAGAACCAATCACTTTGACTATCACGTTGACTTCATGGGATTTGGACCTTTCGATGGGTGCTGTTTGACGGACAGCGACTTCTTTTTCCACTGGAGTTGAAGGCCTTTCTGTCTGAATCCCAATATCTACCGCTGTTTGGGTTGAGCAGTCTCTCTTGGTGCAGTCTTTAGAGTAACTATAGGAGACATTACTGATATTCGAGAGGTTAACATTTCTCCTCGGGCTGGATCTGAGGACTTCACCTGTTCTCATTCCCTGGACGTCCCCCAGCAGGTCTGAGGTGCTGTGAATCAGCTGGGAGAGGTGAGCAGACATGCTCTCTAAACTGGCCCATGTAGGGGATTCTTTAATGTCTTCTGTGGTTTTCCGTGTTGCAGGTACATGAGTGTTGCTCCTTTTGTGGCGGTCCTTCCTCTTCAGAGCACTACTACTGGTAACAGAATTAACCAGAGTTGTCTGAAGGCCACGCTCAGTCTGAGTGCCATGTTCACATGTCCTCCTTCTTTGGGCCTGGGTTTTGTTTGTCTGAGACTCCTCCTCAGAGGAGTAAACCAGCATGATCTCATCCACCTGACCAGAGCTGTTACCAAGACCACCAGGAACATCATTACTTGAAGAATTGCTGTTCATAGTCAGATTGGCTAGGTGATTGTCGGGACCAAAGGGCATTTGTTGACATGGTGTAAGTTGAGAAGGTGTGGTGGTCACTTGTTCTTTATAATCCTCAATACTGCTGAGAGTACTGGAGAGCCCCTTGTTGTTGGCGTAAGTGCTGAGATGGGAGTTGAAAGGAGAGTTCTGCCCATTCAAACCATTGTCAACACTACAGCATCTTGTCATACGCTTTTCAGCACAGTTCAGAAGTGGAGATTTGCAGGTTAGGTCAGCAGCACTTCCAAATGCTGGGTTCTTATAACACCGCTGATTTGCTTCATCATCTTGCCACTGGTGAACAAAGGGGTTAATGTCACTCGAGGCAAAATGCATAGGAGAGTCCTGAGGCTTCAATGAATGTTGTTGTTCTCGTCCTTTAGAATAGGGGATTATTTTCTCTACATTTGCCTTTTTTGACATTGCTTGAGGGGATAAAAGATGTCCTGTCTGGCTGTACTCTCTACTAACTCTAACCTGACCCTCATTTTGACCTGGGGTTCCAGTAGAACAAGTCTCCGTTTTAGATTTGCCCGCTGACCTCAATGTGGAAATACCTCCGTTGTTACTTCTAGTCTGTGTGGCTTCTTGTTGGCCATTACTCTGAGTTCCAGGCTTTACCCGTGTTGACGAAGGCTTGCTGCGATGCACCCTGGAGGTTATACTGTCTTCCTCATCTGATGAAGACTTGAGTGAGGAGTCAGAAGAGGAGGTCAGATGAGCCTGGACCATGGACCTTCTGAACCTCTTAGACTTCCCCTTTTTAGGCTTAAGAGCAGAATTACCCTGTTTACCACCAGATGCGTTCATCTCCCCCTCTTTAGGCATGGAATATCCATAACCACTTATGTCTGCGTTACCGTTTCCCTTTGGTATGCTGCATAGAGGAGAGGCAGAAATTCTAGTTTCATTTTTTGCTTCTACCAAGATTGCTGGAGCCTGTGCTAGTGTTTGGGGAGTCAATGTCCCATCGTCAATTTTGACCACAAGTCCACCTTTGGTATTGTTCTGGGTAAAGTTCTTGACCTTGCACTGAGAATTCAGACATTTTTTAACATGACATTTGTTGTTATAATTCATATTGACCACACAAGTCTGAGCCAAGTTATCCGATTGTGTTTGTGGACGGCTGGACTGATGCTGTGCTGTAATACAATGTATACCTCCTGTTCTGGTCTCTGTTTCACCGTTACCGTCATGCCCAGGACTAACAGCAAATGATTTTATCATGGCATAACCATCAGTGGAGGTATTTTGGTTGCTGTGATGTTTGTCTGGCGTAAATTGCTGAAATCCACCATCAGAGAATGATTTCATGGATACAGACATGTGAAGAACATCTTGGAAATGTTGTCCGATCATCCTTAGTGAGTTCTTGTCTTTATCTTGAACATTGGATGTTGATTCCATATTGGCATCCTTTATATGAGTACAGTCAGTTTTCATTTGTGTGCTGCCTATGGAGGACAATGTGTCAGGAAGGATTTGGTGAAGTTGTGGGCTATCAGGATTCAGGTTGTCCAATTGTTTAGAGCAAACATCATGGCTGGTAGGAGTAAGATGGCATGTTTCGGTTTGTTTAACTATATCATTCATTTCCAGAAATGAGGCATCTTTCTCTGCAGCGTTTACTTGAGAAGCATCACATTTTCTTGGTGAAGTGGAATCATTTATGGAGTAGAAACTAATAGGTTGCGATGTGGGGCTGTCAGGGTATTCAGACTCTCCATGGCTGTTCAGTGTCAGATGTAATTGGATCTTTTGGCTTTTAGCAGAGGAGCTTGGGGAAACAGAATGATTGTTTACTGGCTTATTTGATTTCCTTTCAGAAAAGCAAGAAGCACGGTCAACTTTGTGCGTCATTTCAGCAGATGTAAGCATTTTGCTGTCATGGCCAGCACTCTTTTTGATTGGCATATCTGACACCATGTGCTCACTTTGGTCCGCTATCTTTTCACTTTCAATGTTACCCTGTTCCATGGAAGGGTATTCACTATGGCTCGTCCCTTCTTTGATCTGATCACTCCTTTCATCTCTCTGCTGCCTTTCTTTCCCTCTATATTCAAAGCTGTGGCCAAAATGACATGTAGATGGAATCTTTTCTTGGCTGTTTGATGACAAGGCATTCAGGCTTTGGCTCCTACTCTCACAGATACCATCTGCATCCATCAATGACAATCTCATGTGCTCTTTCACCACTTCTGAGATTCTCAGGTCAATGGCGCTACAGATGGCATCCCACTGACGTATGTCTTTTCTATTTTCTGGATGTCTTCTCTGGTTATCAATGTGGGGCTCTCCACCTTGCTTTTCTACAACCACTTCCTCTCTTGTTACATCTCCGTTTTCAATTACTTTCCTCTCTCCAACAGAGGTACCATTCTGAGAACAAATGTAACCACGTTTAATAACACATTCAGAGTCCTCAAACATCTGGCAAATTTGTTCAAGTTTCCGGCACATGGGTTCGGACTCTGGCAATGCCACTGTAGCCAATGTGTCTTGTTTGATGCTGCCATCAGTGCCAGTAGAATCAAATCTCTGGCTGTCAGCTTCCACGGCAGCCTGTTTCCCTTTAGCGTCACTGGTGTTATTATTGTCATCAGGCCAAAGAGCTTCCTGGCTGCCGACTGGTGTGGAACAAAATGTTACCAACTCTCCACCGTTGCTCCTCTTTGGAATTTTCAAGCTGCCCATGAAAGCATCCTGTAGGCCTTTGTTCCTCTTCCTGGAATTTTTACAAGCAGATTTAACAGGTTCCTGCTCAGTGCTTTTGGTTTCGACCTCATGCAATGTTTCCTCAGTTTTAAGTGACACATCTTTGGTATTCCCAACCTCATATGGCTGTATATCCTTCAACGTTTCTGTTTCACCATCTAGATTGCATAGTTCATCTTCAGTGGAAGGCTTGAAGGCACTTTCAGACATCTTCCTCAATGTTTCACCTTGGTTGCTAAGATTTGCTGATAAACAGGTTTTTGATTGATAACCTGAGGTACAAATTTCAGTGTCAGAGGACATAGTTATACCGACAACCTCCACATGAGGCACATCTGTAAAAACCTGATGCAATTTTATATGCTCCTGTATTGCCTGTGTGGTGTGGTGAATCTCAATGGGTGACGCACAAGCAGTTCCATCTGAAGGGGAAAAAGATGCTGGGCACTTGCTGCTGCTGTAGTTTGGAGCGTCGATAAATGCCTTCCCCTCACTTTCTGATGGTCCCCCAAAGAGTTTTCCTACCTCCTCCTGACTCATGGTGGCATCCTCTGGTGTTGGTAGTGTCTGAGAGTCTTGAAAATCCAATGTATCCGACGTACCCCCTGAAACCACAGGGCTCTGTTCCTCCACTGTTACATTTACACCTTCAGTGCTACTGGACGTTGCGCTATTGCTTCTTGATCCGCTCTGGCAGTCGGAGAGGTTCATGCTGATTGGGCTGGGACTGCTGCTGCTCTCTACAGCACTGAACACCATTCTTCTTCGGAAAGGTAGAGAATCCCTGTGAATCCTGGGACTGTCTGCTGCGTCGGTGGAGGACCAAGCGTCAGTGAGTGCCAGCAGGCTTTCTGGCTCCCTCACACTGCAGCTGCTGAGGGACCGTGGGCTGGTAGTCGAAGTGGTCTGCGTGTTCCCAAACTCCTCATTCAATTTGAGTACAGCGTCTCTGCCTCTGAAATCTGCTACGGGTGGATTATAGGAAGGCAGCTCTCTTGTTGTACAAATATCCCCACTCACTCTTGGTTTAGGGGAGCCATGTTGGCTCCAATACGCCTCTGCTGGGATTTCCTGAGGTTTCTGACAGGTGTCCCTTTCTGAAACAGAACTGATCTCCGTCACCAGTGAGTATGTGGGTACCATTGTCCGACTCAGTCTATCTACTGTAGAGCTTTTGGATTTCCCACTGTTGTCCACAGCCAAGGAGTCTTTAGACATCTGGCTGTCTTCGCTCTCTGCCCCACTCTGAGCTGCCTCCTCATGTCTCAGCTGCTCTGCTAGGGCTGTTGCATAGGCGGAGGACAGTGAGTCAAGGGAGAAAAGGCTGTCACAGTCTGAAGAACATTCATCCCTCTCTCCATCCTCTTCCCTATCATCTTCCTCCCATCCGGCCAATCCCTGCTGCCTCTCTACCCATCTACTGGTCTTGTTCATCAGAGCTTCTGTACTATGCCACCGCCTCTGTCTAATATCCTCAAAGAAAGTCCTCTGGTCAAGCTCCTCACATGAGACAGTTGTCTTAATGGTGCATTTGTTTCTGCTCATCTTGGTATCTTTTAGGCTCCTGTCTCTACTTTGTCTCCAGTGAAATTTGCTCACTATCCTCCCCAGAGATTTTGAGCCTCTTCCTCCATTCACACCCGATGGTGGTTTTCTGAACACTTTTGACAGAGCCTTCTTTAACCCCACCGAACGAGAGAAAGCTTTCCTGATGGTGTCTAGTCCCTTGCTACCTCCGCAGGATGGGGTCCTCACATTCATACATGGGACATGCTGAGAACTGGATTTGTCTGTTGTGGGTCCCTTTATATTTTCATTGCTGATTGGCTGTAAAGCAGTTCTATGTGGTGACTTCAGACTAACTGGTGGGTTCTGATTGTTCTTAAAAGTCAGGCCTCGTTTGGGGAGCAGAGGTTTTCTTTCAGGCCGTTCCCGGCAGGGCTGAGCTTGGGGCTCGTCCTTGACGGTCTGCTTGAGGTTTTCAGAGGAGCCGACTCTGCTCCTGCAGCCCTGACTCCGTCCTGAGGAGACAGCGCTGGAACAACTCCTGGTCCTTTCCCGTGGAAGACACTCGTCAGACACCCACTTCCTGCAGCCGATGGAATCTGACGTGTTTGAGGAATTCAAAGTCAGTTCTGTGGATCTGTTTCTCTTCAAGAAGTGGCTGTTGAGTGAAGTAAAAGAAACGTAAGTAAATTATCATAGACTAATTTAATGAGATTCAGCAAATTCAGCAAAATATATATAAGAGATTTAAACAGGGTGCAAGCAACAACCAGCAAAATTATGGTACATTTTGCCTGTGGCTGGTTTATCTATCTATCTATCTACCAGCCACAAATCTAGTTGGCTAGTAAAATTGTCATAGTGGTTGATGAATTTTGGCCTGTACGAGCCCCTGTTGCAGTTAGACGTTAAGAAGTTATCTTCCTGCCATGCATGCATTTAATTCTCCAGATATCATGATTACTTTTGCTGACCTGTAGATGGGGGTGTTCTGGGGGTAGAGTCGGGACAGGAGATCTGCTGAGAACGAGTGTCTACGTGAAACAAATGGTCGTCCTCTGGGCTGAGAGGGGGATCCCAGCTCAGGAGACTCTGGGCTCTCTAGCCCTGGAGGTAGGGCCTTTTCCAGCCGCTGCAATTCCCTCTTAGCTTCCAAAAGATGCCGCTTGCGAGCGATCCTCTCCAGCTGGTAGTGCAGCCTTTTTCGACGGATGCGGCTCTCGGCACGGCGCAGGGCGTGATGTTTCAGCAACTCCTCCTGCACCGTCTTCTTCCTGGCCCTCACCACCTGTGACGGACGCTCCACTGTCTGACCTTCCTGGTCCTTGGGCGCCTGACTAGTCAGACTCTCCAGGAGTGGGGCAGGGATAAGGTCCGTCTGAACTCCAAACTCTTGGGTCCCTCTCTGCTCTGCGGTCGCCAGGCGCTGCTTCTCCTGCAAAATCCACTGCTGGACTGTTGGCAAAAATTCACAGAAGGGAGTCATAAGTGGGTCGACATCTTTTACAAATAAAAAACATTTATCAATACACAATCACTGATGCAACTATCCATTGTGCTATTAAACTAGGGTGCCCCTCTACACAGAAACATGGCTTGGATTTTGGATGTTGGAGGAAATGGGTGGGGGGGTAGGGAGCTGTCAATGTGGTATTTGAATGAGCACTTGCCTCCCATCACGATGTTTTGTTGCCAATACAGCAACTGCACAATTAAATATAATAATATATACAATACAACCAATGATATGCATTTCAATAAATTGTCTAGCTCACAATGTTCCTACATAGTACGTTTTTTCCTTTGTAATAACACTTGTACATCAATACATTTTTCTAATGTGTTTGGAGAGTGCACTTACTCTCAGTGTGCTGCTGTCGGAGGTGGGCCTGCTCCCTCTCCAGCTCTCTCTCGGCCCGTCTCTGTTCGGCCTGTATTTCCTGCCGCAGACACTCCACGTAGCGCTGCTGCTCCTCCACACGCTGCCTGGCAGGAGGCTCCTCACTGGGGGAGAGACTGGCGCCCGGCTGGCCCTGCAGCTCCACTCCTCCAACACTAGGAAACAGACACACAGATCCGGGATGAGAGACACAAACTGAGAAGCTGTGAGGGTAAAAAAACAAAACCCCAAATAGATTACATATAATGCATCTTTAAAGCCTGTGATAAACATGTTTACAACCAATCAGTTTACCTCAATTTGTTCTATGTCCAGAATTCAGTGGTTTCGGCTCTACAACTCTGAGTGACTCCCTGGCAGGTTTACAGTGAAAGCTACTGTTGTTAGTTTTCAATGCACCTCGGCTGTAACCAAGCAACGCCTGAGCCTGTCCTGTAAACAGCTAACTGGGATTGCTCATGCAGGAGAGCTGATGAAAACGCATACCATCTCCACCAACTGGAAGGAAACACGCATGAAGCATTACCCTATTTCTACTGCATGTACACTAGTGGAACACTTGTACCTCTTATCAAATATGTATGCTGTGAGTTGGCAGAACAAGCTCAATCCTTTTTGTACACGCACAGACACATACACAATATGAGAAACATTATCTTGAAATGCTTGACGTGTTCTTTGAATTTATTTTAAGTGGCAGTATGTACCTAGGGTCAGCGGTCAGGGGGCAAAGGTCGCTGTAGCTGCAGGTCAGCCCACCCTCACTGGCCTGAGAATAGGAAAAAATGTATTAATTCTAAAGCTCAAAACACATTTTATACCAATATTATCATAACCTCATAATCACCACAACCCAATATTACTTCCAAATTTTCTCAATTTTTATATTAACCAAACTCATCAACATGTTTTATACTAATATTATCATCATATCATCATAAACGCCTCCTCATCAACCCCATAATATCCACAACTAAATCATTATCATTAACAGCACTAATTTCGGATGAAGAACGCTGCTTTATCTGAACCAATTTCATATTTATCACCAACATCATACCACGCATAGCAACCCAATCTGTCTGATCATCATCATTATTCTCATTATTGCCACCGCCACCATCAATATTGTCATTTTCAGCTGAGCGGCACCCACCCGTCTGCGCTCCCTGAGGACAGCTGCCTCTGCCGGGTGGTTGAAGCGGAACTTATGCACTCCTCCCAAGGTGATCACTGTCCCTAGAGACAGACAGAGAGACACATTCATCATCACAAGCTCTGCATATTGTGTGGCAGTGTGTATATGTATGTCGGTGCGTGTCTGTGTGTTTATGCCGGGGATGCATCTGTATCCGTATATATGTGATATACAACTACGTTCAAACCGCAGGCCTTCATGCTCAATTGTTGATCATATCTGATTTTTTGGATGACTGTTCATAGCTATTCCAAGATGCAACCCATATCTAACACAAACTGACAGCATCAGCAATGTTGAAAAGGCGTGTGTGAGCAGAGTAACAATAACATCACATCACATCGGTTTTTGTACCTACGCTTCTCCCGCTTGTTTCAAACACATTTTGCTTACGGTATGTGCATTTGAGTTTTGGCTGAATTGAAGTGTCTCCCCACACACACACACAGAGGCAGGCAGGAGAGGAGGCACATACACAGGAGCACACACACGGCTTTTTCATACATTGCACATTGCATTGTTGGATGTATATGCACATTTTAAGATCAATTCTAGAATTTTAGCCAGTCAAGTCATCTATTTTGCTTTCTTTCAATTGTATCTTGCTGTCCTCTATGCTAATTCAAGTCGTCGGATTTACTAATTCTCAAATTCTGATTTGAGCATTCAAATACAAGTCACATGTAAGTTGCATGCCTCAGGATCCAATTTGTACCGCATATCCATGTGGTTCAGATCATAACTGCAACTCAATGTGGCTTTTTGCTGTTCACGCTTATTAGAAAATATCACATCTGTGTCACATGATGCAAAAAAACAAACAAAAAAAACCCCTGAACATAATTGGTTACTTTCAGCTGCAGTATGAATATAAACTATGTGATTTGTTGAGGAAATGGACTGACCTTGAGCCAGTCTGCAAGGCTCAGTGATCTCCCTGTCGTTGACCAGGCAGACGCACCCTGGCACCGGCCTGAGAGTCACCACTCCTCCCTGGTTCTCAATCTCACAGCTGGCACTGCCCTGCAGAACTGGAAAGATAATGCAGATGCACAATCAGACTCACCGATTTAGGAAAACTCTGCTGATGCAGCTACTGTGCTGATAACTGTATTCAGCGCTCAATGCAGCATTTAATGACCTGTCACAGATTTTTCATGTATTATGTCTTGTTTTTACCCCTGCTGAAAAGCTAATTGCCCACTTTGGGAGATACAGTATGTTGCACCATGAACCTTGTAGCCCTCGTTTAACCTGGGATTTCCATTATTTTGGCTTTTGCCTACATTTTAAAAATAAGATTTATATCTTATGTGTGTGATAGTTAATATACTTGATATTCTAGTGCCTCGTCTTTCTGTCCTCTGCCATGTTTCATGTGTTATGCTGTGTGTGTTGTCTATAGCTGCCAGTTTATTATATATTTACTATATTTACTGTGATGATGCATGGTTGTGAGGGGCTTTGATGATTTGCATCCTTGTGATGTATGTTTACAACAAGCTGGGAAAAGATCCTCCTCCCTGAGCACACTATACTGTAGATGTATCTAAGATTTGAAAGAGAATATCAGCGGTTCACTGAGCAAACATGGAGACCAAATGAATGACTTATACCTATGTGCGGTTCTTCTAGCTGGTCCTGAGGTCCAATGCGGGTAACCCCTTCCTACAACAGAGGACCAAGATTTGAACATGGCAGCCATACTCTACACCACATAAACAAAAACATCAAAACAAACCTTGTGCATACAGTAGCTGGGTGTGCTCAAAACACACATCCCACAGCAGATACAACTGCGAGAGCAGCACATAATGTCCTTCGTAGAACTATTCTCCTTTCACTTCTAATCTTCCACTTAGCTGTCAGGAAAAAGATCATTTGTTTACCTTGAAGCCTTATCTAATGGGATTAAAGGCTTTCTTATATGATGTCAGAACCACATGTGCTCCCAGGTGGCCTCAGCTCTTCACATGCAGGAAGTGGTGTAATTGTCAGGCCTAAGGGTATGCTTGTCATTGTCAGGAATCAGGACAGCTTAAGCTCCCCTGAGTCCTAGCCTCAGAACTAAGAGCCTCTCATCCAACCGTGTTTTATGCATTTCAGAAAACACAGAGAGAGAGATGGGAAATCTACAGGACAGTTGGAGGGTAGAGTGAAAAGAAAGAGGAGAGAGGAGAACGGAAACGCACCTTTTCTCAAGAGTTTTTCTAGCAGAACAGAGAGAAATAGAAGGAGGAGCGGGAAGGAAGAATCTAGTAGACAAAAGAGAGGTGGTTTTAGTCAAGACAGCTGACAAAAACAGCAACTGGAGAATTGTGGAAAAGTAGAGCGAGTGCATAGATTGTATGTTAGTTTTTGAGAGTTTGCATTATGTTGTTCATACAAATGTGTATTTGCAGAGCGTGTGTGCATGTGTGTGACATGTGTATCTCAAGGGGATGAGAAGAAACTTACAAAGAGAGAGAAAGAGTGAAAGTATGTGCTTGATACTTATACTAACACTACAAATAACACTAATACAAACACTAACAGTAATTTTAATACCTAAACTAACACTAACACCAATATCAATATTAATACCAAAACTAACACAACTGCAAACACCAACACTAATACTACTAATACATCTATAGTACAATACTAAAACAAAACAAGGCAACAGTATGTCATCCCCCACGAATGATCAGACCCTCTCACAACCTATCAAACGTAGCAAATATGACACCTTGTGCATCTATCTGCCGTTTTATCTGCATACCCTGAGGTGATAGAAGATGACCCCGGTGCTGAGCACATCTCTATCCAGGGTAACGAGGTGTGGTTGGAGGGAGTTGATGAGGAAGCCGGCCCGGTCTCTGTTGATGTCCACACTGTACTGCTCCAGCAGCTCCTTCTTGTCTCTCCAGCTCTCCGACCAGTCCTTCGTCAGCTGCTCCACCTGAGGAGGAGACACAGACGGAGACTACTACTACTGCCAGTACCAGTACTACTACTACTACCACTACTACTACCAAGACTGTCTCTATGCATCTACTATTATTCATATATAGCTGTGCCAGAAATACTGTGAGGGGTCTACTGTCTGTTGACACAAGTTATGATATGCCTCTCTCTATTTTTTGCAAAATTCAGGTCAAACTGATGCTAAAAATTCAATTGAATATGAACACACATGGGCTAGATATATCAAGGACTACAGTATCTGTCAGGCAGTTTTAACTGACGGCAGATAGACAGATACAGATCTACACCCTGTGTTACCTTTAGTTCGTTCTGTAGTACAATGTCAGAGAGATTTCCATCCCTCTCATCACTCAGCGATGGGCTGGGATTACGCTGCTGTCAATCAAGAGGGGGGAAAAAATGATCAGTCAGCATACTGTGGGAGAGGAAAAATGTCATCCAGTACAATACAAATGTCATGAAGACACAAAGCACTGTATTAAGCTTTCAAGAGCTTGCCATTTGGTGGATACTTTTACTCAAAGCGCCTTATAGTACCATGAGTGTAACGCCATACCATTTCAAAGCTGAGCAGCATGCTCTTCAGCCTGTCAATCTCCTCTCTCAGTTCCCTGATCAGCCGAACACTCGCATCCTGCACAGAAACCAGAACAGACATTAGCCTACTTAATATATTTAAATAAAACATAAAATCTCAGAAACAGACATAGTTAACAAGATACTGACCTCGTTAACGCGGGGTTTGTTGACGATGTTTCTGGCGTGGGCAGCATAGCGCAGGGTGCTGAGGGTCTCATTGTAACTGCTACCAGAGGGTGAGACGGCTGCAGTACACACACACATGCACACACACACACACACACACACACACACACACACACACACACACACACACACACACACACACACACAAACACAGCACTTAAGACTAACATCACAAGAAATTCTATTGAGAAGAATGAATGCATGCAGAATGCTCAAGACTGAGGTAGGGCCGGGCAATTTTGACAAAATCAAATTATTATATTATACAATATTTTTTGCCCCAATACCTTGATATCAATAATGTGACAATATTTTGGGTATGAATTTCGAGAAACAAGCATTAGTAGGCTAATGTGGATATGATGGCGTTCACTCTAGAACGCTAGAACAGTCAAATAAGTTCAAAAAATTGTATAACTGTAAAAGATAACTGTACCGCAGCCTTTAAGACCAGGGAAAGACAAAATTAAAGTTATATCACAATATTACGATAGCCAAAATCTCAGATCCCATCTCTAGTCTGATATCACGATATCTATAGACTGTATACAATAACGTTGATGCCTCCGACACTTACTTGCGATCATGATGGTCTTGGAGTTGCCGCCCAGGCTGTCTTTGAGCAGCCAGGTGAGGACCGAGTCTCTGTAGGGGATGAAGCAGTGCCTCCTCCCTCCTCCTCCTCCTCCTCCTCCTCCACCTCCTCCTCCCCCAGACAGGGAGCTGCTGTGGCTGCCCACCATGCTGCCGTCGCCCTCAGACGCCATGCTGTTGATACTCTGGCAGCTGCTGGACATCTGGGAGTTCTGGGCTGTGGAGGAAAACGGAAAGGAGGGGGGGGGGGGATTTAAGGAAAGAGTGAGAGGATGTATAGAGAGAGAGAGAGAAAGTATGGTAAGAGAAAAAAAAGATTTAAACGACTTTCAAAAATTTGGAGGAAGTGACAGAAGGAGGAAAGTACGGAAATGGAAAGTAAGAGAGATTTACAGTAAGGCAGAATGGAAGATAATTGGTTTAGTACAGGCACAGGAGCAACAAAATAGTGCAGGTTACAGTTCACTCCAAATAACTTTTCCAAATAAAGACGTTTAGTCACAGATATCATCACTTTAGCTCCAGATTTAATCATAAATTCTGGATGACTAAAATTCTCAACAGTACATAGTTTTAGTTTACCAAGAGCAGAGATGACGATGCCCAATGTGACCAGAGACTTGTTGATGTTGGAGCCCTCTGTCAGTCTGTCTCTGCAGTAGTTGGTGTCTGCTCTCTCACTGTCAGAAAACAAGACAAAGACAAGATGGGGTTCATGTTATTAGATAGAAATAATATAACATGTAGATAATGCAATGTAGATGAGAATGATGGAATCGTTTCCATGAATGATGGAAAGATGGAGAATTCAGAAAATCTCAGAATAACCGCTGAGATCCACTAGGGGGCAGTTGAGTCAATGACATCTACTCACTAGATGTTGAGGAAAAGCTCAATAAAACTTGACCTTTTAAAACCTCTTTCTAAACCATCCTTGGACATAAAAAGATCTGTTCATCTAAATATGGGCACACAGCAGGAGAAGAGGAAAAGAACAGCCTCACCTCCCTGCCAGGTCCACCAGGTTAATCTTGCTGACAATTTCTGAGGGAAGATTATTCTCCAGTATCGCCTGTGGAGGAAAACAAGAGTAATCAGACCGGGCTATGCAAATTAAAAACAGTCAAACACTGATGACTGCTTCCCATTAAAATGCACAATACAAATGTTTATTGCACGTTAGAACACGAGAAACAAATATTGGCTCTTGCAGAGGAAGAGCAGCATAATAAACTGATATTATATGAATAAGAGGACAGCAGTGCTGTAACAGAGAACAACATGACTGCAGTGACTGGGGGTTGAGAGAGATCGTGACCTGTGTGTACTGGATGGTGAAGATGGCGTGGGATCTGCTGCTGGCATCGTGGTTGTGGGTTGCCGCGGTGATGCGGTTGGCGATGCCTTCCTCCAAGAGGTCCATGGCCTGCTTGCAGTCTGAGACCACATGCTGCGACAGGTCTGACCGGACAGAGAGCAAGGCAAAAAGCTAAAAATGTGAGCAGATAAACCAGTGGCCTCTAAGGTTTTATATATTCAAAATGTTTATTAATGGACTTTATTAAGGTCATAGCCACAAAATGAGTGAAAAAGATTATTTACACAATATTTAACACTTTCTGGAAACACTTTGGAGGGCTTAAAATGTTTTTGTGGAAAGACAATTTTAACATCTTTGGGCAGCTCTGAGATAGTCAGATAGACAAATACAAAACGACAAAAACAGTAAGACAGATACTTTGACAATCAAGAAGTAGACATCCAGGCAGGAAGAGAGACAAGTAGAGCGATAGAGATGTGAAAGAGAGACAGAGCGGAAATATGTCTCATCAATACTGGCTCACATTTGGTTCTCTAATATTTTCCCATAGGATGTTGTAGCGAAAACAAAATCTATGACAACGCTGCTCTACAGGGGTGAATCACTTGAACTTGAGCATCTTTCAAACATATGGACACACACAAATTCTTATTATTATTCCTTGTTATCATTTGCTTGGCCAGAAGAGTTTTGAAATATTTCTGTGGAACAACAGTGAGATTAAAACCACATAACGTGGCTAACGGTTGAAGGAGAAGAGGGAAACACTGGGAGCGCTGAACATGACAATGTGCTCTGTGTGTATAGTGGAGCGTTCTCCTTGGAACCACAAGGAAGTGACTTCACTTCCTCTGGTCAACTGGGATTTCTCCTGATACAGACAATGAGTGGATGTGGGGCTTTAAGCAGAGAGCGGGGAGGGGGGAGGAGAGTGTGAGAGAGAAACAGAGAGACGAAAATGAGGAAATGATGAATGAATGGAAAGAGAAAGAAAGACAGAGAGAGAGAAAGAAAAATGAAAAGAGGATGTTGGCAGCCAGGACGGCCAATTCTGGAAAAAAAATCAAACGCTTAACTAGGAACAAAATTCCACTGCTGACCACATACCACAGTGACCTATAAACTAAACTTACAAGACACAAGCATTACTCAAAATACTTCAGACCATGTTACACATCCAAATCCATAATTTGACCAAATTATGCATCTGAGTACGTAGTGTGTGTGTATGACAGTGTCGAGACAGAAGATTTACCCTTGGGTGTCCACTCTCATCCTCGCTCTCTCAACACTAAGATGTGGAAGTAGGTGCTTAAATCATCCACTGCTGTCTATTCCCAAGTATTACACATGGTCATTAGCAACTTGCAGCTACTTTTTAAAGCTCTCAGCCTGGCTAAACCGGTAAACCATGAGACCATGAATGTTGAATAATAAGTCCTGTCTCAGTGGCTCTTAACCAGGGGGTCTGGATGCGCTTAGGGGGTTGCAAGATGATTGAAAAACATGTGAAGAAATATTTCCAATATGCAAATTTATTTATATCATGTTTTTATCTTAGCGAGAAATGTTTTTTTTCCTGGAGAAATAATGAGCATTTGCAGCCTCTAGGCATCTTTCAATAATTAATCAGTAAAATAGCTAGGAAGGGGAAAATGGGGAAAAAAATCCTTAATTGGTGTCTGAGCTCACCATTTTGGGCAATTACGCCTAAAACAGGAGGTCAGGAGTAGGTGTCACTTTGTTTTTTGGGGGTTGCGAGCTATAAAGCAACCACATTACATAAAGGCAGCCGCTCTGACGCCCTCACCTTGTACGTAGGGTCCTTTCTCGGGGTGCTCTCTGACCCTCAGGGAGGCTCTCTTCTTCTGCTCCCCTCCTCTCAGCAGGTCGCGCACACGCTCATTATAGATCTCCAGGAAGCTGCAGGGACAGAGGGATGGGACAACAACCTGCCATGAAGAATCAACCTATACAGTGCCAGGCGGGCATCTTTAAATGCTCGATTTATAGACCCAGATAATCACACAAATGTATATCAACGGACCCACAGACAGTCACATCTCACATTATGTAAGTTTCATTACGTAATGAATGTCAAATACAACACCTGCATATGTATAAAGGCATTTTGGAAACAACTGGGGGAAGTTTCACAAGGTTATATTTAGCAAATTGTGAAAAACTTGGTTTGTGAATGGCAAAGGGAACTGAGAAAACATAATTTCTGCAGTCACAGTGGAGAGCAAATTAACATTATTTTCCAACATGTGCCTGAGGCCAAGTTGCTAACAGAATGTTGAGGATAACTCCGGCGTTGATGAGTAGCTCCAGTTGTTTTATTTTTCCCCCATTTTGTTGTGCGTCGTTTTATTGTGCAAAGATCTGATTTTGTTGCGTAACGACCAGGTCTGATTTGAATTACAACATCAGGGACAGGCTGAAAACCCCCCGATTAGAAGGAGTAAGACAATCACACAAAGAGAGAGAGATAAACAGACAACCACACGATACCTGATCTCCACTCTGCTCGAGTTCTGCCCGTCAGGAAAAGTGTCTTCAGACCTAAAGAGACCCTGCGAGGACAGGAGAGAGGAGTCAATGATCAGACCCTACGAACTATAATACTTTATACTATAACACTACTATATAATACTACAGTGTACTGATCTATATAGCACTCATGTCATCCTGTGAATGCTCTGTCTCACCTGACAGATCCTGGGGGTCAAGCCATTGGAGTCCTGAGATCATACAGAAGAAAACAAAAAAACAAGAGAATGAGAGTAGAGCAGGAATTTACTTCACTGCCTCAGTTCTTCCAGCAAGTGTAGCAAAGGAAATATAGAGGATGCCATGTAGAATTGGGTCACAACTAATGGAAATATTTTAGCCTGCTTACAGTGCGATATGGTTAGGATTTGAACTTTGCGGAATAATTCTGATTGCCTCCTTTGTGCTCCGTGAGATTAATTAATGTCAGTTGAATCAACTCAAATAGTATTTAATGCTATGTGGTGATGCCGGACCGCCCCACCCCTCCTTCTCACCGGTGTCCCCATCATGGTGTACGTCTTTCCAGATCCAGTCTGGCCGTAGGCAAACAGACACACATTGTAGCCCTCGGAAGCTCCTGCCAGCACCGACACACCCAGGTCCTGGAACACCTGAGGCACATAACACACACAAATACAATCAAATACACACCCAGAATCACAAATACACACAAAGGCACAATAAGAGATGGCTGTTAAGAGTTGACCGAGCCACCTGTGTCTCTCTCCCTAAGCAGAGTGCTGATTCAGGATGAATATCAGGTCAAATATACATGACGAGAGATAATTCTGCTAGATAAGTACGATGACAAAAACATGCTTACTTTAGGAAAAAAAGAGAGTGGGTGGTTCTTTTTGGGCTGAGGAGGTGTTTACAGTGTAAGCCAATGTCCTTGATCTGATATGCATTGTGTTTCTAAATGAGTGCAGATTCAAACCAAGGCTTCATAATCACAATACTGTGGCACCAGGCCAGCGGAGGGGAGCTAATGTTGCTTCCTGGTGAGGTGTTTGGGTAAGGAGCAGGGAGGTCAGCTAATACTCAGTGTAAACAACCTAGAGAGTGTGTGTGTGTGTGTAACAATATGTGTGTGTGTGAAGGAAATGCACACGTAAGAGCAAAAAGAGTGTGGGTCAGGAAAATAAACCTTGCTTAAGGTGGTGAGACTGGGGATCCAGGGGGGTCCCATACAAAATAATCTACCAAGGCCCCTTGTTTTCCATTTGCCACAGCCTCAGAAGGCAAGGCCAAATCACACCCACCTTCTTTTATATGAAGAGTATGACTTCTTGCACAAAACACATCTTGGATGGTGAATAAAATGTGTATCTATGTGTGTGTTCATGCTAGTTCTGCGTTGTAGTTAGTAACAGGTTACAGGTAGGGCAAATGGACAAATCATCTTTGGTAAATGCATTATTTCTGTGTGTACTCCTGGTTAGTGTTGTCAAAATAACAGAAATGTCAATACCACTTCAACAGCAAAAGATTGAACTGAATTCAATATGGAATTTTAATGTTCAATTCTTTCACCAAATGCGTTCTGCAAGTTGAAAGGACAAAAATGTGTGGATTGGAACAGTGAAAAGAAGAGGAAGAAGGATTGGAATAGACTGAGCTACAGTCTGGCTCCTGACAGTGGACTTCAGCAGTGGACTCAAGTCAAACAGCTGAAAACATGGCAACAGCATCAAACAGTGCACCACTTGAACTGAATCACATTCCACCTAAACCGGTTGGCAAAACTGGTGCCAGAAGCAAAATATGGAACTAATTCACTTTCAGAGCTGACAAAGATAAAAACCCGACCAGCATATTAAAATCCCTGTGTAAAAGCTGTCCAAGTCAAGTGTGGCAACACATGGCTTGATGGTTTTTCTTGTTTGCTGTGGCATCGTAGTCATATTGAATTTTTAGATATTAAACTTAGTCAAAGTCAAAATTCTGGTATTGTGACAACACACCGCTTGTGATAATTAATAAAAAAGACATTGCTGCACAGAACACATTTTGAATGGTGAGCAATGTGGGTGTCTACCTGTGTGTACATGTGTTGCAGGTAGGGCAAATGGAATAAATCATCAATCTCTATTAACGTTCTCTTGCTTTGTTCTTTACTGATAACCAAAAACAAACTTTATCAGAACCAGTTCCCACCCAGAACTGAGGACATGCGATCAGCAACCCAAAAGCTCCGTCCCAAGCAAACACAGGCCTGGGGGAAGCAACCTGATCTAGACCAGACCCCAGACGCAGCACATTCCCCCCCCCCCAGAACCATAACACACCCTGGGATCAGCGAGGGGTCCCCTCCCTGGCCCCCGGCCCCCAGCCTGGGCCAGGGAGACTGGTGGGCAAGTACGCAGAGGAGAGAAAAGGAATGCTCAAACACAGGAACACTTTCAACATACCTCCCATGTGTGCAGTGTGTGTGTGTGTGTGTGTGTGTGTGTGTCTTGGTGTGTGTGTACCAGCCACCATCACAAGAACCTAGAACCTGGATCTAAGCCTGTGTATACTCTAGGCTTGCAAAACGGTGGGAACAGGTTTAAGTTGGATGTGGTTGAAAGCCCTTGTGAGAGGCCCCGGCCTTGTGAAAGCACCCCAGAAGGATTCATTGGTAACATAACGGTCATCTGGTTGCTCTTCGGAGTGTGCGAATCTGTGCGTGTTAATATTCAACAGCCTTGAGTTTTCTCTGAGCGAGGTAAAACGTTCAACATTGACTCAGGCAGAGAGATTAACTTCTTATCAGACAGCTGTGGCCAAATGACAAAGCAGAAAGCAGTGAATAAACCAAGACCCAGGGTTGGGAAGGATTCTGTCAAAATGTAATCCAGTACAGATTACCGTTTACCTGCTTGAAATTATAAATCGGCACCATAATCCACTAGAAAATTCAATTTAAGCAATGTAATGTGATTATATTTTGACTTATGTTCCTCCCAAAATCCATAGAATATGCAGTTAAAAGAGCAGTTTATTTCCATTTACAGACTGTAATTTGTACACTGTTGTCTACATTTACAACCAGTATTAACGATACTGTACACACACACACACACACACACACACATACACAGAATTTAGAATGTGAGATTATATAAAAAAGCATAATTTTACACTTGAAATAACGGAACTGGCTGTAGATGGTGGAAACAACATAGAATATATTACCAAGCTTTTTACACCAACTGTAATGGATTACAAATATCATTGTTTTGCAGTCAGATTACTGAAATTGTTTCACACTTAATCCTTTACTCCACAACCCTATGAGCACTATTTTTCATTCACTGTGTAGTATCACTGTGTAGCCTAGCCGACCATGTGCACGCTACATCCACGTGTCACTTGTAAAACTGCTGCCATGACGGCTGCCTTACTGAATGACCTTATAAATCACCCATCAGGCACTGGGGCAGGCTCTACATCCAACACCTCATTATTCCAATATGCACATAAATCTATTGTAAGCTTCATGTTTAATTTAAACTCTAACTAGCTTGTCCCAGTGAAATAATTGTATTTTTCAGACACCTGGCCAAGAAAGCAGCATCAATGATAGACATTAAAGTTGCAAACAAACAGTATACAGCAATATACATGAACTAAGATACAATAACAAAAAAAATCCACATAAAGTGCAAAGTCAAAGTGGGATCAAAGATGTTTTCTTTTACTCAAGCGATGAATCTAATCACCTTACACAATTATTTCTCAATACATGTCACTATAAATGTCTGAGTGTGCAGTCCGGTGGAATCCAGACCACCAAGCGTTGCCCCCTGCCTCCGGGCTGAATGGAAGCTCAAACACGAAGACAAAGAGCAGCGACGCCCCCCGTCTTGTCCTCATCCCACTATTCAAAACCAGAGACAGACACCCTTCTCCTCCCTCAAACAGAGAGAATCAATACAGCCCTTGTTAAACTTGACCCTCTTAAATTCACTCCATGGGGTCTAAAGCGAGGCTGAGGGTTCCTCCTGGCTTCGCACAAAGAGCAGGAACTTCACTTTCAACCATCCTCAACCTTCTCTGAACCCCCCCCCCTCTTTCTCTCTCCCTACAGTATTCTTATTGTTCTTTCCATTTTGATCATTTTCGCCTGTTTCTTTTTACCAAGAGTCTGCAAAACAATTCAAATGACCTCTGATTGAACAAAAACACAAGTGAAAGCATAAACTTATTTCAACCTCTTGGAAGAATGTAACCGGCACAAAAGTGTTCTACAAAAGCCATTACAGGCTATATTCAAGTTTTTTAAAAAGTACTGTTGTGTCTCATCACTGTCACATCAAATTAATTCAGCAGAGTAAAATTTGTGCCATTGTACTTTGGCTTCCATAACCATTGCTTAAAATGGGCACAATGGCCCTCGCTGTCACAACCTACTTTCACAGATTACAGCACCCCGTAACACTGGGGAGGCATTTGGGGTGAACAAAGCAGGTGAGGTAAGAGGCCAAGTGCATTGTGGGACTGGAAACAGGCTCCAGAACCAAATGAAGCAGGAAAAGAAGAGTCCAGAGATAAAGAGACCGGCCAGAGCCACAGCAAGCCTGCAGCCTGGTCGCCTCAAAACACACTGGGGACAGACTAAACACTCCCATCAACAGGAAGGCCCCAGCCATCAGATGGCCTCTGCACGTGTGTGTCTGTGTGTGTGTGTGTGTGTGTGTGTGTGTGTGTGTGTGTGCGTGTGTGTCGTGTCATAGAGCTGCTCTCTGCCCAGTCAAACAACTCAAAGGAAACAGCATCCAAAACAAAGACAAAGGCCTCAGAGTTTGCTTTCCTCCCTAAGAAAACATGTACCAACAGTCACACAATGAGAGAGGAAGGCAGAATATAGATTTCATTCTTGGCCAGGAAATGCAGGTCAGATTCATCCGATAAAAACAGGGGGGAGAAGTGAGGAGCGAAGAAAGGAAAGGGGCAGAGTGACTCCAGATCTAACACGCCCCATATTCATGATATTGTGGGTTCAAATCTGATTCATAAGTCATACACTCCTCCTATCTTCTCTATCTTACCTTATCTCCTGGTTCTCTCTAATACACACTATCTAATAAAGCAAAAAGAGGAGAGTCTGCTAAAAGTGGGTCAGTTGGTCAGAGGCTATATATATCTTTTCAGTGGGAATTTTATCATCGGACCACGCAGGGACGCTTTCACAGAGAGATCTAGCGGCACAAGAATCTCACATCACTATCAGATCTTCAAAACAAGATATAGAAGGAGCCAGGCTTGCAATTAAGATTGAAAATTTCAAGCAATGCAATGTAAAAAGATGGAGAGGGAGAGCGGGAAAAAAGTAATACAGACACATTTAAATGAATACAGCTGCATGAACAGCCATTTTCAGGCCAAGTGTGGGCATACAGTGACGTGATCTCATAAAATCTGATCTTTAAAATTACGTCGAAATGGCAAATGTACCTGCAGCCAGAGTTGGACCAAACGTCTCTGAGGAGAATGACGTCTCCTGTTAAAACAAAGAACCAGCTGGGTTTCATGCCAGAGATCTGGACCGTGATATATATATACTGTGTTCCACGTTTGTGTGGAAACATGGGAAACACTTTTTTTGAAAAAGAGGGAGTCGAACTTGTGGCCTGTCAACAGAAAAGGAGAAAAAAAAGGAAGGTGAAGGAAGGGAGGTGGGAGAAAGAGAGAGAGAGAGAGGTGGGTGAGAGAGGTCGAGAGAAAGAATGATGACTGAGAAAGAGGCTGAGAGAAAGAGAGAGAGAGAGGGGAGTTGGTGGGAAAGAGAGGTAGGCGAGAGCGAAAAAGTAATGGTGTAATGCCTCTATAATGGGTTTAATCCTCTAATCATTGGCTGTGGAAAACTTCAGTTGCTGGACTGGTTTTATGTGGCCTGCTCTACACTCAACCTTGGAGAAGTCTTTATTTATGTGTCGTGTGTGTGTGTGTGTGTGTGTGTGTGTGTGTGTGTGTGTGTGTGTGTGTGTGTGTGTGAGAGAGAGATGTCGTCAGGATGGTGGCTGAAGGCCAGCCAAGCAGAGTGAAGCACTTCGCCACATTTAAAAACATCAGCTCCTCATTGCCGTCGCCAGCTTTGACGCAACAAAAAAGGACCCAGATTAATTTTCCCTCCACAACCGCTCTGACTGGGAGGGAGTCTCTGAGCGGAACGCAAAGAAACTCAGACTGCAAAAAAACTAAAGAAAAGAAAAAAGCCATGCATAAAGAGATGCACACTTTCTCCCAAACAACCTGTCTAACAAACAAGCAGTCATGCTGCTCCAAAACTGAGCTCCTCTCTCTCCTCTGTGTCTAGGGCTGAACAGCTGCAGAAGAGCCGAGGGTCGCTCGGTTCCCGTCCCACGCTTTCCAACTGGGTTACACAAACACAACAGCTGGGCCCTGAGCAGCACTAAATGCTTTTGTATAGACACAGGAAGAAATGCCATTGGAGATGCCTGTCCTGACTTCCCGTGAGGAATCTGAGTAAAAAAGAGGGGTATATACTGTATGAAGAGAGGACAACAGAGGGGGGGAGGGGGAGGAGACAGGCGGGGGGACAGAATCACGAGCAGCAGCAAGAAGAGACAGAGAGGAAGTTGTTTGGCCGGAGTTCAACAACGCTCTCATTTGTCGCACTTTGACAGAATTTGTAGGTCAAATTAGCATGGAAGGGCAGAGAGGCTGCACGGGTGGGAGGAGGGAGAGATAGAGCTGCGCAGGCCAAACAGATAGGCTGCTCTTCATTATCCAGGCCTGCCTACACATGGGAGAGAGGGAGAGTGGGAAAGAGAGACAGAAACAGACGAGGGGAAAGTGAAAAAAAAAAATGGAGGGGAGGGGGGGGGGGGGGGGGGGGGCATGCTGGCAGTCCATCCCTTTTTTCAGCATACGCTCCAAACCCCCAACTGTTGCAGCAACTGACAGTGGGGCAAAGGCTAGACTTTATACAAATAAATAAAGCCATATCTGGAGAGGGTTTGGGGGTTTTGCCGCTCCTCCCCCAACGCTCGTTAAAGGAGCCAAAGCAGAACGCTGCAGAGCAGAGCCGAGTGTCACAGTCTTTATACATGGCAGGCTGGGAATGACTTCTCCAGCCTTCAGACCGATGGGAGCCTTGTCTTGGCGTCCATAGGGTGCAGTAGTACAGTATAGATTCCTCCACTGGGGGATAAACTGGCGCAACGCATACTGCAGCAGACCTCGTGTTTTCCTGCTTAGGCGCCAGATGGGTGGGGTTTGCCATAAAGAGTCCCATAAAGTTTAGTCAATCACAGGAAACTGTTTGAAAGTCAATTAAGTATACTTTTCTGTGATTGACAACTGATCTTAAATTATTGTTCTGATGTGGTAAACCCCACCCATCTGGTACTCCATGCATATTAAAACAAACGCTTTTTTTTACTACATGACCTGGGTCTGATCAGTGTAATACATACTAATAGACTATTGCTAGCAGCAACATATCAAAACACTTCTGTTCATCTTTTTCTATTAACACTATTCCTCTCATCCTCTGCCATAACTGATAGAGCAGAATTTTTCTAGATCTATAAATCACAGGTGCGATACCTGCATCCATATGGCCTAGATCTCATATTTCTGTGTTGACAGCATGTGGTTTGTTTAGTGTCCTGTGTGTAGTTAATAGGATCCAGGCTGTTCTGGGGTTGTGGCCCTCAGTCCAGCCCTGTGCCAGGGGGATTAAATGCTCCCAAGTGTGCGGAGGATTCCTCCCAAACACAGAGAAACTATTCTTCCCTCAGTCTGCAGCCACCACTGACACACAGACCCAGAAACACGGAGAGCATAATCAAATCACGCACTGCATCGACAAAGGCAGAGAGAGAGCGAGAGACAGAGGAGGAGGAGGAGAAAGCGGACGGGGAGAGAGGAAAAACCCCAGCAAGCCGACTCCATTTGGCAATAAAAACACAGCATTGTGCTCCGAACTGAAGCAGTGACGTCTTTGCACTGAAATTTAACAGCGAGAAATGACTTAGTGAGGCAGCTGTGAGTTTGGCAGGCGAGACTTTAGGGGGCTGCAGAGGCATAGTGGACCCCCTGCCCATTCCCCCCCTTCTCCTCCTCCTCTTCCTCCTCCTCCCATGGAATTCACTTTCCCACTTTCTCTTCGTCTCCAATCAGTTTCTCTCGCCATTCCCCCCCTCTCTATCCAAGCTATATCATCTTTTCTTCATCATCATTTCCCTTCCCCATGTATCTTGCTGTCAAATTCAATAATAATATGTCAAACAGTGAAGTGTTTGTGTTGATTAAATAGTGGAAAATGCTATATATTAGCCCAATATCTAGAGTCCAACACAAAGGCAGTGTTAAGAGAAATATCCCCTCTTCTCTCCAAAGCAACAGCTGGCTTCCATTATGGATTATAGTTGTGCGTCTACCCGGTTCCAAAACTCTACCTCTCCTCACCTAGCAGAGACTTGCTCCTTTCTCTCTGTTCTACTTTCTTCCACAAACTTTTTTCAGCCCAAGATCCAAATAAAAACTTGAGTCTCTCTCACCCTGCAACCCAGGCTTATTAAAACATATTGCTACTCTATTCATGTGGGGACCCACCAGCGACAGCAACGTAACCAAGTTTGGGTCCCAGCGTATAGTTAAAGACACCACATTCTTCTTTTCTCTCTCTCCACTGGGACAGAGTGTATGAAGACAGAACCCTCCTGGAGCATCTAGTGTAAACGATCAGTGATGCGTGGACATCTACAGTAGACAGTGTGGAGCAGCAGTGGGGTGGGAGGCCGGTCTCAGAGGGGCTCAGGGTGTGGTGGGATAGCACTGGACTGGAAAAGCAGGAGCCGAGATCCAGCTTCCCCTCGTCTCGTTCCACTACAGGCTCAGATTGTCTCAGTCCCGTGGGGACTGTACAGGATGAAGACGCCAGAGCAAGTCCATCTCTCTGCTCTGACATAAAAAAAAAAAAGAGTAAAGCATGCTAAAATACACTTTGGAAGTAGATACCATGAGAAAATCCAGCACTGGCAAAAACGGCATCAATTCATGACACTATGGGAAATGAAGCAACACCAACCCCCCAGCCAAATGTTGCTAAAGTTTGGTCGTGGATGACAAGTTTGCCTACTGGACCAGCCACTTAGACAGGCTCTTTTCTATTCTAAAAAGCAATTTGTCTGGTAAAATAGTTAAAATGCCTCTTGAATTTTGGAGTCCACCTGTCATTAAGTGCTCCATTAAGTTGGTTTCCTGCCCTGCGATACAAACACAGATTTTCTGCTGTGATCTATTGTGTCTTCAGATCCCAGTGCACCACAGACACATTCGCCCGATACTTTTCTTTTACTTTTTATTCAAATGTTTTCGACTGTGACGTGTGATCTCTCAAGGCTGACGTGGTCATCTACCAGAGTCTTCATCACAGAGAAAATTCTTTGGCCTTTAGCGCTGAAAAAGAGGTCAGATTTAAATCCAGCAGCCATCCAGCCCTTCATTGGTGTCCTTTGTTGCCTTGTTCGCCCACCCCGGGTCACCAGAGGAATGTCTGTGGCAACCAGGCCGATCTGACTGGACACAATTCTGCCAAGGAGAGAGGCAGCCAGAGCCGGAGTGAAAGAAAAAAAAAGAGAGAGAGAGGAAGAAGTGCTGTGTTGTCTGTTGCAGTGCGCTGTGTGTAGGCCGTCATCACAACCCGGTCTTTCTCAAACACGTACAAAGACCGGCTCTGACAGGAGCAGAGCCAGGCAGTAAGGGAGTGGCAGAGGAGGAAACCCCATGGACAAAGGGTAGAAAAAGAGGATCTAATGTAAAACCAAGGGTGTAGCTATTATGCTGGACAATGAAAACTTGATGTGGATACAAATGAATAACAACTAGAAGACAATGTTACTTTTGTCTAAAAATAGATCTACCAATTTGAATAGGTTTTTTGACAGACTTCTGTAATGGATTAGGCACTACTTCCTCTTGATTTGGGGCCCTGCTCAGGTTCCAGCAACACCCTCCAATCAGAGCAACACAAAGAGATCTAATCACCCAATCACAGCAGGGACATGAAAGGCGAGCCGACTATAGCCATGTCGGGTCTGAGGCACAGATACTTCTGGGTAACAGATGGAGCTGATATCCTATCCCC
Source organism: Centroberyx gerrardi (assembly GCF_048128805.1). Lineage (NCBI taxonomy): Eukaryota > Metazoa > Chordata > Actinopteri > Beryciformes > Berycidae > Centroberyx > Centroberyx gerrardi. The sequence goes on along the minus strand of NC_136013.1, from coordinate 7,745,082 downwards.
TGAGTGGCCAGCTGTACAAAAAAAACAGCATAACACACACACACACACACCCCTCTTGTTGTGGTCTGTCTTGAAGCAGCATTTTCCCTAGGCTCCTTCCTTGGCACAGAGGTTGTGTTTGCCCAGTGTCAACTCCTGGCCAGAGTCTGGATTGGCACGCACATGGCCTCCACCCAGGAAAGGACATGTGACACGGCATAACAATAAGAAAAATCCTACAGTAGCAGCACACAAATAGCTGCCTCTATCACCCATAATTTATCAGTGAACGGACCTATCCATCTATCTATAACAAAGGGAATGCAGCGGTGTCTAATCTCCATGAGGGGGTCAGGACATTACCTCCTCCTGTGAGGCATAGTGAGGGTCCGCAGGGTCCACCGACCAGTAGCAGTAGTCGAAACCGAACTCTAGAAGCTTCTCCCTGGAATCTACAGCGCCATCTGTCCGTCCGTCCAGCTGCAGGGAGGAAAACAGATGTGTAAGAGAACGTACAGTTCACTTTTATACAATGTTGTTTTACTCACTTTCTTAGTCGATAGGAACTTTGATAACTAATGATCATCATGATACAGTAGCAAGGTCTCTGATTTGTAGCCAGAAATATAATCACGTCATTTGCCAAGTATAATAAATGTACGGGAATTTGTCTTGGTGGTATTGGTGCAGAGACATATCAACAATTAAGATAGTGACACAATGCATACTGAAACACACAGTACAGGGACAACATGTTCTTACATTTACAAACATAAAAAAGTGAATAAAAACAGATACAGGAGGAGCTAATAGAATAGAAATTACCGGTGATAGAAGTCAGGTACTGCTGATTTTGTTTAATGGGACTGCTATGGTGTGGAGTTATAGCCAAGCTGTTTCCATTCGTTAGTAAATGTAAGCACTACTCCCTAGCTCTTTATTAGCCTGAGTGCGCTAACACTAACCCCCCTCCTGTTTACTGTGAGTGGTTCCTGGACCGGGGAAAGACAGCTCAGCAGCATTTGGACATGCCTAGGCACAACAGTTGCTCTGGACAACATTACAGCATCTGAGCATCACTTCTAAATCACTGCATTCAACCTTTGGTAGAGAACCATCTTGGCTCCTTAGTTCTCACTGACAGCAGCTGAAACAAATCCACCCTTGGCTATATCAACCCTTGGATATGTGATATTCAAGGCATTCCAGGAGTTATTTTGTGACGTTTACTTTTTTGATGTACCCACTTTCCCTCAACCTGCCTCGTCAAGCTAGCAAACTAGTCAGTGAACACTGGGGTTTGTCTATGATTATCTAGTCTGTTGAGGCTGCAAATATCTTGAAGTGACGTCACATTGACTATGTTTGGTCAATTACCCACGGGAATAAAAAAATACACCACCGGGCCTAGAAATGCAACATGCATCGCCAATTTTTTTAACAGGGCTAAAGTGTTTTAGGGTGGATTTTTGCCTTAACTGTATATATATTAAATTATAATATCTCACATAAGAATACTATCTTCACATGGGTGCATAATAATAATAATGATAATAATATACTTTATTAATCCCCAAGGGGAAATTCTCTTTTGGCTTGACCCCCTCCAGGGAGGTCAGAGGTCAGCTACACAACAGCATCCCTGGAGCTGGTAGGGATTCAGTGTCTTGCTCAAGGACACTTCAGCAGCAGATGCCTGCCAACAAGGAGGCTTGAACCAGGGTCCACTGGCTGAAGGGTGGCCTCATACATCAAACAGAGCCAATGCTGAATATCCAAATGATGACTTCTCTGAATTGTCTATCTAAATAACCTTTCCTTTCTCTGATTGCAGCATTAGGCAACACTAAGCTCTGGGTATCAGCTTCTCCCAGTCAACTGACCGGCCTGAAAGCATGATTGTTTAGCCCCACAGCTCTGTTATGAAACTCGACAAAAGGCCTTGCAGCACCCGGCATTAGCCAAGAGCAACACTGGCCACAGGCGACTCTTTAGACCACCAGAGCTCCAACCTTTCTCAACACCTCCATTAATTCTAAAATGTTGTGTTTTATCTTTCCCCTTTTCACATTTAACCTCTTTTTCAATTTAGTTCAATTCAGTAGGTTATATAGCTTGTGTGTTACTTTGCTGTTAGTGATCCTCAAGTTTATTGTCCTGTAAAATCCATCCTTTTTTCTCCGTCTCAGATCCTCCACAACTGTCCCACTTTCCATAAATAATTATTCCCATGGGACCCGCAAGAGCCTTGGAGTCTTGATCCCGCTCCCCGACAGAAGGAGGCCATATGTGGCTCGTCTCTGTCACATCATTTGTAATAGATTTCCTCCTCCCACCTTCTTCTCTCTATATACTGCAGCATTTAAAAGTCTGAATGTAAACAAAGTGGGCAATTCTGAAACAATCGAACTGATTAACAAAACTCTTGTAACCGTATGTGGTAGCTAAATAGGAGTTTTGAAATTATTTCCAAACTGTTAATGTTTTTTTTATGTTTGTATCATTTGTAAATCTTTCAACAATCTACGAATACACCCATAAATTATATACTCAAAAAAGTTGTAACATCTCAAATCTCAACAACTAGCACACACTATTCACATTAATGTAAAACACACCACAGCATTTCCCCTAAAGATTGCTCAGAGACAGCAACAGGCTCCGCTCAGCATTGCTACAGCAAATGGATTGTGGAAATGTAGCTTCGACCAATCTGACAAGTCCCGGCCTTTCAGTCATGTGACAGATCAGGTTTGTAAATACTTACTGACAGCGAAAGTATGAGCTTATAAGACTATGTAGCTCATAGAATAATCACTTCCAAACTTAGAACTTGTCACATTTCCAAAAATAACCTTCTCAAGCAAAGTGAGCCAACATATGAACCGACCATTGAAAATGCTTATTGTCTTGTAAATGCAGTAGGACTATCACAGCTAAACAGTTAGCCTAAGTTCCTGCTTCAAACAGTGTTACAGCCATCTTCATTCAGTATCAAAGCTATATCATGAATCTTTTTGGATGTTTTGGAGCTTCAAATTTCCATCCTAAATCTACTCAGAGTAGCTTTAATCCCTTAGTTACTAGCATTGAGGTTTTTAGAGCATCTGAAGTGTGCTGTAGTGCTGTTTGTGTGTGAGCTGTGGAGTGTGTGAGGGCATGTGTTTGACAGGGAGGGTCCCTCAGTCCATGTGTTTCTGTGTGTGTGTGTGTGTGTGTGTGTGTGTGTGTGTGTGTGCGAGGAGAGGCTCAACACACTTATAATAAACAACAGTGGAATCAAGCAGGAAGAGGTCGATCCAAGACTGTAAACATCCTGTTACTGAGATAGATAACCGTCTGAACACCCCAGCTTCACCCAGACCTACACACACACACACACACACACACACATACACACAATGTTAGGTATAACTGTGCAATGGATGGGATTCTTGTACAATGAAATACTCACCTTCACATTTCGGATCCTCACACACTTATCCTCCACCTGAACAGCTAGCCTTCCTCCGTCCGCACTCTCCCTGTGGGCAAGAAGAGAACGAGTGTCTTTGCTTCAGAGTGAACTCAGTAAACATCCATATTAGGAAGTGTAAGGAAATGTGATGAATGTTGATGAGAGGAGAGAGAGAGCGCTCAGATCGGGGGAAACATACGAACACATCCTGCGGCTAGAAAAGGAAAGATCTAAGGGACGCTATCAGTATCTATCAGTGTCTCCCAGTGCAAATGTAAACTGGACAGAGATTTAACAAAAGCTTCACTTTACAGTCGCCGCAAAACCGGATTCAAATTGGTTTGAAATCAACTGCCTTGCCAGCAAAAAGATGTCACATCCTCTTTGTGTTGTTGTTTTTATAATTGAGAGAGTGTCCAGACAATTTTAGGCTCGTTTCTCTTGACACGAGACCATCACATGACGGCTATAACAATGTATCTTTGTGTGTGTGTGTGTGTGTGCATGTATGTGTATGTGTAATCCATGAAATTGCCGAAACGAGAGTTGTGAATGTCGATGACCAGTTCGGATTCAAATGAAAACAGACGCTCACACTCTCCACAGAGACTTGCTCTGATGAGGCAGCGTGGTCTGTTTCCAGAACAAAGTTGAGCGCGTGTGTGTGTGTGTGTGTGTGTGTGTGTGTGTGTGTATCAGAGCCCGTGTGTGTTCCTGCATGCATGTGTGCGTGTGTGTATAACAAGGTCAGCTGTGTGCGCTTCAGCAGCTGGACCAAGCACATCTGATGCAACAGAGTGAAACTGGATGCAACCACAGTGTGTGGAGCAGAGTGAGTTTTAATCTCCTGCAGTGACAACGATGGCAAACGTTGCCGTAGCGTGCGGCAACAGTCACAGCGCTCTGTGTCTGTGGTAGGTAACGGGCCGACAAGGAGGCTGTCGTAATCGTCAGCTCTCCCTGCGCTTCAACACGCGGGATTCATTTTGCCAACCCCAACAGCGGCCCAACCCAAAACCACAGCCTTCAAACCAGCATGAAGGAGAGGAGCCGGGGGATGGAAAATATGGTAAAACCCCCCGAAACTCTGTTTTGATACAAACCTACGTAGAGTCATTTCGGTACTGGGCTGACATGTTTCTTGCACATGTAGGGGCTCCCTGCACTCTCTGAGAGGCCTAGTGCTCCACACAGAAGCCTATTGGTCAACTAAAACAAAAGAGCAACATACTTCTATGCCAGGCCCAGTGAGAAATGCGGCTGACCAGACCCTCGTTAATGTTATCTCTGTGACACAGCAGCGGCTTATCCAAATATGCTGGTAAATCACTTGAGATGAGTCCACACACACATAAAAAACAACAGGAACGAGGACAGTGCAGATGTCAGAACCAGCACCAGGAAGCATAGATTTGCATGACAGTGAACATTAGGTATAAGATTGCCTTTTGTCATGCAAAATACCAGGAAGACCAGTTGAAAGAATCATTGTCCCGGCCTTCATAGCTTGAATAATGCTTTGTTATGGTACTGTAGCAGCCTTTAGTTAAAGCACACCAGCAAAACAGCCTGCAGTAGATCCATTTAACTGAATCTATATATCCCCAACCCCTGGAGACCTGTAATTCAACATGTTGTAGCAATTTGGCCCTAAAAGTAGTGGGGTGCTCCAGTGGGGCACAGCAACTTTACAACCTGCCTGTGTTACTATGCTACTTCAACATTGGATTTTACAGCACTGTAAAATAGGGGGAACTTTTTCCATGAATGCTTCTCTTCTAACAAGAGGGAATAGCCAACCAAAAGGAGCAAAGAAAGGAAGATTATAGTCTATATTATAAGCAAATGCATCAATGCAACAACAAATATTATGTTTTTACCTTATAGAAGCATTAATATTTGGATGCATCATCATACTGAGCATTAGCCTAATATAGGCCATTAACTGTTTTCATGTAAAGAAAAATTAAATGCTGTAAAATTAGCGCGCGCACACACACCCACACACCCACACACACACACACACACACACACACACTTCTGCTAAACAAAACTACTGACAGCCACAGTTGTCATTATTCACCATGTGTCCCACTAGTTCTTGTCACTCCACAGTGAGTTGGAAACTACTTTCAGCTAAGATTTCAGTCATGATAGAAAACATTATGGACGACAAACCGACAACTAGCTACATGACGAAAGTTAGTGTTTGTGTTTTCATTGTCAGCAAGCAGCAGCCCAATTCCCAAGGTTGGCAACACTGGCAACAACAGTCGAGAGCGATGGAAAGCAACACATAAGCAACTCTACTACTATCACTAAACATCCCGCTGTCCATTTATACCAAACTCGTTTCATTAGCTAACAAGTCTTTTTAGGATGAGGCTGTGACTTACCTTGCGTTGAGAGGACGGACTCGAACGGCAACTTTCACGTTTGCCATGATGCCTCGTGAAGATTTTACGCGCAACTCAGCGGACGAGTTTGGAGGCAGAAACTACCCGTGTGCGCACATTGTGTCTTTCCTTGCATTTTTTGTCCGATGAAACTTGGGGAAAATTGTCTTGTCATCCGCCGTTCACGCCATTTCTACCCGGCTAGTGAGTCCAGCTGCTGCCGCGCGCTGCTCCCCAAACTCTCAACTGCAGACTGAAACTTCCTGCTAGACTGAGGAGGGGAGGGGAGGAGGAGGGGAGGGGAGGAGGAGGGGAGGGGGGGCAGATGCTGCAGGACACTCCTCCTACTATGGGATATTCAAATCTATTAAGTTTTGTTTTTCATGTCTGTTATTTTTTAAATTCATCCACAGTACAGTGTTATCGCGAAGCCCAAGTTTCTCTCTAAAACGCAAAGAAAATAAAGAAGTAGTATTTTTCCTTTCTGGTGAAGAACCAAAGTGTGTGATGCTGGGTTCATACACGGGCATCAACTGGGCGTGGCAGGGTGTGGCCTGAGTGAGGCCAAATTTGATCTTACATTGTTTATTATTATTATTTAGGCTTGAAATAACTGGAGAGACATTCAAGGGAAACTGTGTGTGTATGTCTGAGTGTGTGTGTGTGAGAGAGTGTGTTGATGCTTTGTACAATATGGGGTGCAATGTGGATGTTGTGGACTTCCAAGATTCACCCCTTCTGACACCAACATCATTTATAGGCCTAAGCAGGTTGTCTGAGGTTTTCTTGATTTTTGTAGTTGGTGTGATGTCATCAGCTTAGCCTAGATGCTGGGAATTATTGGATTTCTGTTTAATGTACAGTTGATATACTTGGGTTTCATACTTTAAGCTGTTATATTGGTCAGTTTCAAGGACAAAATGGGTGGTGAGCTTGAAAATAGTACTAAGCTAGTTTTCATTTATCATTATAATGGAGAGCAAAGATCAAGACAAAAATTGCCTGAAATCTATTTGGAAGCCAGATCTACAATAACAACACACACACACACACTAGGGGAGCATTCAAGACCAATGTTCCCTCCAAGCTTTGTGTGTCTGTACAAGATAGTTTGATGTCCTACATTTAATAATTTATTAACACTGAGCAAACAATATCTTGTCATTGATCCAATGGTCCCTCAAAAATTAGTCAATATAATCAGGTTTGGAAGTTTTGGTGGCAAATGATATTAGATGCTGGACTTCACTATACCTTGGGTTCATAAGGACAGCTATGATTTTTATAAACACAAATTGCACACTCTGTTATTGATTACAACACACAACGAAAGCTTTAACTAGAATACATCTTTATTATTAGAATTTCATTTTGTGACACCATAAAAATATTTCAATTTAAAAGCAGCAAAGAATATAGCACGTTCAACATGAACTAAAAAGTATTACAAATGCAGTCTTGCATTCATGAAATAAACATGCAGTCACTAGTAGTGGCGGTCAAAGGCAGTGTGTGAAAAGTGCCGTACTAAAATAAAGACATCTATTTTCTCTGTTTGGCCTCCAAACTAAACATTGTATTTTTCAGTTTTTTCAATTTTTAATAACTGTCTAGAGCAGTGTCTCTTAAACTATGGCTTGTCTGCTGGGTCCCCATGTGTCAACAATACTAATAAATTTGTTGTACGTTTTAATGAGCCTAGATCTTGAGGTAACACTAATGTTACTCAGTTTGAGCTTAAGAGCCCCTGGTCTTGACATTGTCTCCTGTCTTTGATACTAATCTATGGTCTAATTATGGTCTTGACTGCGTTAAAAATGTTCTATCATTTTATATTTCCCATTTGAGAACATCATCTATCCAGGTTTGGATGCAGTAAGGTTCCCCAGATCTAGGGAACACGAGCGTCTGTTTCATCCATGTGTCCCTGGCTACTAATGCTGACTGGCAGGACTTTCTGCTTCCCATTTGCACCTTTGCAAAAGAGCAGAGGGGGTCGTGAAAGGCGGCTGTCACGTCTAAGGTGCAGAACAAAAGTCTGAAGCTTGCAGAGCCTGTGCTGAAGCTGACTGTGTAATAAATGCAACTGGCTGTGCAGAAATACCGGCTAGAAAACTGGACAGCAACAACAGGTCACCCAGATCTGTCTTTCCCTTGAACAACAAACTCATGGCTGAGATATAAAACACTGTAGTGATCACTGAAAAGATACCAAAGGATCTTGCATATTATTAGTTTTGTCAAGTAGCTCCCTCTACTGTCTGATGTGAGACCTGCAGCATGTCCATGTGGCTTTGTAACTCAGGCAGAGGCGAGGAGGGGTTGATAGTCTGAGACTGAAGCTGAAATTTCTCGATCAACTCCTGAAATGAGAGAGAGAATGGCAGAGTGAGGGAGGAAGGAAGGAAGGAAGGGAAACAGTCAAACAGGCCGAATGACAGGTAAAAGACATAAGGGAGTGCTTTTTAACCACGCATCAATTTCAAAAGAAAGCATGATGATGATTGCAATGAACAAGAAGAGAGACCCCTCACCGCTGGCAGGGCCAAACTTGACAGCTTCTTCCAGTGAGACATCACCTCTTCCTCTCCCAGGAGCCCTCTGTCAACCAGCTGTCGAACCAGGAACAGGTAGTTGTTCCACTGAAAAGGCAAAGGAATACATGACAGAAGCTCCAATAGCACAGACTCACAGCTTTCAGTTAAACAGACATCATAGAAAACCTTAAAAATAAAGAAAAGAGTTCCATGCACAAAACAGTAATACATTTTGTATCTGGACAAGCTGGACAGTGAGATATACTTAATTTACAATAAAACTCTCAGACAGCAAGTCTTCCCTTCATTACAGCTTGATGTTTTGTTAATATGATTGCTTTGTTCCTTCTGTTTTACAGCACCTGTTAAACGCTCTTTTTGAGCTCCATATGATGGTCAAAAAATAATAATTATAAACAAAATTTAAATAAAAGGAGAAAATCAAAAAGACTCAAGAGAAAACCCTAGATTAAATTTGGTAGAAAAAGGGCACAATCGCTTTTTATAGAGTATCAAATTTCTGAATCTTACTCTCTGTATAAGTATGAATGGTTCATATGTTATGTTTTGAATACAGAGGATGCCACTATTTAAAGCTTTGTTTTTACTCCGCTACATAAATAGGAAAATCTCACTTAGGCCCCTTTCGCTCTAAACACTTGATATACAGTGATGTAAACAAAATGTGCATAATGGTCTGCAGTGATAGCGATGCATATATACAGAAAGTGTCTAGGCATGTAGAGGTGAGTCATAAAAAGGTAGGTAGTAGTCGTAATTGTATTAGTAGCAGCAGTAATAGTAGATGTACCTCGGCGTCGCTGGCCCTCAGCACGGCAGTGACAGTGAGTGGAGTGAAGAGCAGGTGGAGGGGTGCGGAGGAACAGCAGTCTCTCTCCCACAGCTCGGCAAGCTGCTCCAGCACAGATCTGACTGCAGGCTCAGACCCTGAACCAGGACCCACAACAACCCCACTGCCTCCACTGCCCTCCTGGAGACGCAGCACCGGCAGCTCTGCAGACACTGAACAGACGCAAATAGAACAAGCGCTCAGTCTTTTAGTAAATTAACCCAAATGAAGCAGACTTGATGTGGCTTGCAGCTGAGCAGCACCGTGCAATTTGTAGTGATCCAACAATGATAACCTAAAAATAAATGCAAATATTTAAAAAGCACTATAGACCTTTTTCACAAACAACAGTAATTTCTGGGCTGTTAGCATTTTGTGACCCTCGATCAAATCACTTTTTTATAGTCGTGCTTGTGTAGTCGTCTGGCAACAGAAACAGAAAGATATGTCAATGACTACACCTGCATTGTGTTATAAGCTATACTGAAACACAAAATAGGTGATCACAGAGTTAGAGGCGACAGAAAGTTGCCTTCTTAACATTGCTGGGAACGGTGAGAACTAAATCTCTACCTTGCGAAAGTACATCAGCCATGTTTGTGAAAGAGGTCTATTGGGAATTAGGAGACCAACAAATTAAAAAGCAGTATTTAAAACAGCTGACACATAAAAATACCAAACCAAAATGTATTGTACATGTCAGAAAGATCGGCTCCACCTAATCAGGAGTTCATTCTTGACAGCTCAGACTCTCTTACCTAGTTTGCAGGCCAGTAGGACCGTGGAGCGCTGCAGCATCTGCTCTGACACTGGGGTTAAGAACTAAGTAAGGAGATGAAAGGACCAGAGAATGATTAATGACAAAAAAAATCAACAAAATCTGACAAAAAGTGTTGTTTTGAAGTTTTGAGTTAAAGTAATCCCCCACTGTTCTTGTTAAAAACAGACAGTATAAAGTTCCTCCATGTTGTGGGTGCCTCTGCTGTACCTTTCTGCAGGCCAGTGAGTCTCCCACTCTCTCCAGCAGAGCTTTGAGCTGAGAGCCAGTTGGCAGCTCCTCGTCAGTCCTGGGGCCGACTGCGATGCTCAACACTTCCTACACACAATCCATCGACAATCAATTAGACTGCCATTCCGTTTTGATTCCCATCATCCACTTTTACTTTAATCAGAAATATGCTTTAATCTTCGCATGTACAGGTTGTGATTCCTGAATTTCCTTTCAACCATCTGGGCAATGCAATGAGATAACATTGAGATCAAGAGAAATGCAAACTTAAAACTCATGAAAAATAGAAAAACATTTAGGAAAAGATCTACTTTTGCAGTTAATTGAGTATGATTTTAGTAGCTAGAGAGTGCAGCCAAACAATAAAATACTCATTCAAAAATCACAACAGCTACCTGGTACTTCAATCAAATGTTAAAACCTCCTCTCACAGAAGTATACCTTTATCTCAATGAGGATGTCAGAGGGCAGTGAGGCCGTGTGGCTGCAGTCTGGAGGGCAGGCGGTCACTCTCTCACTCCCCTGTTTTCTCTTGGGGGTGATGGGTTGCTCCTGGGCGGCCAACACATCCCCGACCCCCTCCACATCCGCCGAGTCTGGAGCCGCTGGGCTGGCCAGAGCCTTCATCACACGATCAAACCTGCTCTTCCACTCCCGCCTTATTAGTGCTGACGGTGAGAAAAGGTGAGAGAAAAAAAAAAAAAATTGTAAGCTGCATGTGCACCGGGAACCTCTCCTTACAGCGCTGGTTTCTTTTTCTCGTTGTCTACAATGGAAAGGATGTGCTGTTGCATGATCCCGACGGCACTGACAGCTTAACCTGTTCTTAGATCTCAGAGCGCAGGCCGCTTTAAGCTGCAAGTATTTGAGCTTTCAGCAAAAGAGCCATGGATGTCACACAGCTACAGCAGGAGCTACCAGTGCTTCTTACAAGTGCTGCTAGATGAAAAAGACTTGCCCAGTGGACACAGAACCATAGTCAGGCAAAGAGACAAGGTAAATATTGTTCCATTGAACATTTGGACATGACATGTAGCAGCAAAATACGTGTCAAGCTACTCAAGTGACCCACTTTCCCAGCTACCTGTGATGTTGGCAGAGAGCCAGCTGCAGGCTTTCTCTGTTGCAAGACGTTTAGTGATGTTTTCAGACGTGGTCAGGACCTGCAGAGAGATGTAGTCAGTCATAAAGATGAAACAAGACGCATCATCTCCAAAAAGGCCTACATTTCTGATGTGTCTGTTCTCCCTTGTTAAATCTGTATTTATGCACTTTGTTTGTGCTGTAAAGCAATTTGTTTGAAGTGCTTTATGAGTTAATTTGACTTGACACGGTTTGGTTATTGTTGCAGGGTGATTTTATGAGACTTACAGCAGGAGAGGTCTCGTCAGGCAGCAGAACTCTTATGGCTTCAGGACTCTTCTCACTGCAAAACCTGCAGAATCACATAAGAGTATATGATAAAAAAGAAGAGATTGCCACATGGTCATTCATCCATTCATTTATTCATTCATATATATTGCTTCAGCAACTAGGTAAGGCTATCAAAAGGAACTCAGTACTAATAGCCTATTAAATCTATGGATTTGCACTGGAACTAAGGGAATTTTAGTGGTGACATGTACAAGAAGCTGTGGTACCTGGTGGCTCTTGCCAGAGCCTCCATGCCTCCGTCACACAGCTGAGCACAGATGGAGTCGTTGAGTTTTGGAGGACTGGAGTTTGGAGACTCCAGTCCGTCTCTCAGCATCTTCTCACCTCTCTCCACCAACTCACTCACCAACGTGGCCCTGAGGAACAACCGCACTTAAATTTAGACAAATTCACATAATCACTCTACCCTTTCTTTGCACATATTTCTTATCCTTGTACATGTATAAACCTGGTATATACCTTTTTAATTTTTTCTATTTTATTATTTCATAGTTTCTACTTTATTTTACTATTTCATATTTTTCTATTCTATTTCTATTACCTAAACTGCAATGTACAGGAGTCTGCACATAAGAATTCCACTTGCTTTTATACTTGCTGTAATTGTGATGTGACAATAAACAATAAACTAAACAATAAGCTAAACTAAAACTAAACTACAGTTCAGTGCTAGTAATGTGAAAAGTAGACACTTGACAAATGCACGTACAATAGGATGGTGGTATATATATATATTATTTATAGGGTTTTAAAATACAATGCTGGCAAATTTAGACAGAAAGGAAATTTAGTGAAAGGTAGGTTTGTCTACACTACCAGCCACTTCGGCAGGTAACCAACCTCCAACTTTGGTTGGTTACCTGCCATTGTGGAAGTCCTTTTCAATTTTAAAAGGTAATTTGGCTGGTGAAAGTGAAATGGTGAAACAGTGAAAGTGAGTTTATTTGGAAATCCATGATACACTGTGTGCAGCGGACAAAAAAAAGCCCTGGGTACATCCAAACACCCACACCACACACACAGCTCTGTGATACCAACTTCATATGCTTGACACAGTTGGATCCAACCCTCTCAGCTACAAACTCCACAGTGCGACGCAAAGACGGCGGCTGGTTGTGAAAGAAGGCTTGCTCAAGGTCCACCTTTACAAAGAGAAATTTGTCACATTCAAAGGATTGATTTAAATACTCGCATACAATTCAATGTTCTAATCCATATCTCTCTTGACTGCCTCTCACCTGTAGTTTCTGCTGTGACCTGTTCGTAGTCGGCGTATCCCTGAGCTCAGCAGAAGTGGGAGTGATTTTGCGGATAATTCCTCCACTCTTGGCTGTGCTTCCAGACACGAAGGCAGCTAGGAGCTTACGGAACTCACCTGGACAGATAAAAACGAAACCAAAACATCGATCCAAGAGTTCAAACACATACAGATTCTGTACAGTCCCACAGCACATTTGTGGTGATGATGTATATAGACTTAATTAATTAGCACTTCACTCTCTCTGGCTCCCTGGTTGATCAGCTGCCTTACTCTCTTCTATGGAGTGCACAGTAGCATTACGACTACTGCTAGTTAACGTTCGTAACAAATATTACATGTATGCTTAGGTGCACTGCTTATACAACAATGTGTTATCATTATGAAATGAATATGATGGGACTGTCTGTGCTCTTTGCCGTAATTTACCTTCACTGGTGTTCACAACAGTTAAAAACACATGAAGAAATAGCTGAATATAAGCATGAGTCCAGACTGCGGTTTGCCCCTTGGTTCATTTTGTTTTGCTAGGCTTTCCAAGTATGAGTACCTGCTGGCTATCAGATGTCAACATTCATCTCCTTTTACCCATAAAACCTTGTGTTTCGGGGCTGGCTCCTGTGGTTGGTTCAGATTACATTCTCACTCCTAATGAACCGCACCACAGTTTGCTTGGAAGAGGACCAAGACTCGCATTTCAGGCATCTCTGCGCGATTATTTGGTGTGTACCTGAATTCAAATGGCATTGTTCTCACCTGCCTGAACTGAACTAAAGGAGTCACTGCTGCAGAGTTTGAATAAACTGCCCCAAACATGCTTGGTGTGAATGTGCCATTAATTATGACTGTCAGTGAATATCATTATCAAAGTATCAAACAACATTTCCACTCACCCAGAAATGGACAGCATGTATAGAGAAGCTGCTGATCCACCAGGGGAATGCAGTCCTGAAAAATAGAAGAGAAATCTCAGTATGCAGGAAGAACAACCTGTGGGAATTTTATGGACAAATAACTGTTGGAATAAATATTTAACTCACAAGTCCCGGAGTACTGGTGTTGCTGCCTTCCAGGTTTGCAACCTCAGTGAAGTCACTGGTGAAGAAAATGTCCTCAGGAATCACTGGGATCTAGAAGATACGCAGAGTTAAATTACTCACAGTGAACTGGTGAATGAAAGTTATTTTGATTCTGACACAAATCCATAAGTGAGAGTTAATTAGTCATACAGTGAGAACAAAACAAACAACATCAAGCACTTCATGTCTCACCTGAAAAAGCCAACCCAATACAGCCACCATTAGCAGCTTGTTCAGGTAACACATTTCTCCACATCTGCCCAGCAGCATTCCCCTAAAAGCACAAAAAAAACATACTGAACATATTTGTCCGAGAGGGGCAGAGAGAGGGCCAACATCAGTGAAAAAGAGAGAATGTGTGTCTGAGGCTTTGTACACACATTTTTAAGAATTTTACTTTTAGAAATGTTTTAGGTTCGCTATTTTTGCAAACTTTCCAGTGACAGTTTGAAAAAATAAACAGTTTTTCCACTGACAATGCAGTTCTGCCTGTCAGTGAGGCCAGCGTGAACTGAGTTACTATCCGTATGAATGAATCTATACTCACCACTTGCTGAGTTAAAAACGTCACACGTTTTCGAAAATGCATCACATTAATTTCATAGTTTAATAAACAAAACTCTCCAGATGAATTTATTCTCTAAGAAACAAGCTTGCAGTCATTGCCATGCAGTGTGAGCCTTATAATGTAGAGAGGATAACAATCTGAAAAATGTTCTCTGTCCACGGCTGCAGCTAAACCTTTCATTGGCTTTCAAACTATTTCCAAAACCAGGTCCATGATGGTTCAAAGATAAAATGTCATCACAAACACCAGAAGTGTGGATTTGATGGTTTTAAAAGGAACAAAACTGGTTGTTTAAGCAATGAGTGGTAATACAGCCAACCAGAATTGAGGATCGGAAAAAAAACATAAATGTGAAGGAGTCAGAAATGGAGACGGACCTGTACAGGAGAAGCAGCGTGCCCAGTGCGGTCCTGTAGCAGAGCAGCAGGGGGCCAGTGAAGTCCAGCATGGAGAGGAACTCCACCAGCCAGGGCACCGTCAGGACGGTCCGCCTCCTCCGCACACAGCTGCGCAGAACTGCACACACATCCAGCACTGGAGCGCTCTGAGGGGGCGGGTGGAGTGAAAGAGGGAGAGAAATTTTGAATAAAAGTAATAATCTGCAGCATTTTCATATCAATAAATGTCTGGTGTATGGCACAGGGGAAGTGATGTGATTTACATTTCCAACAGCAGCAACAGCGGTTTGTTTGGAATAAATAGAAGAACTTGGTAGTTAATTTGACCAGCGAAAGCCACCATGGCAGAAAAGAGAAGAAGAAAAGGCCGCCGGTACCTAAAGACACTCAAACTGCATCAACAGAA
Organism: Centroberyx gerrardi; assembly: GCF_048128805.1. Lineage (NCBI taxonomy): Eukaryota > Metazoa > Chordata > Actinopteri > Beryciformes > Berycidae > Centroberyx > Centroberyx gerrardi. The sequence goes on along the minus strand of NC_136013.1, from coordinate 7,729,711 downwards.
AATTCCAAGGAAAAATACAAAGGAATTGCAAAGTGATCTCTAGAGTGCAGTGCGAAAACAACACAGCATTGACCTCTTATCACCAAGGATGTCACCAGAAAAAAACCCAAAAAAAACATGCATCTCACAATACCACATCTAGTCTGAGTGGGGACACATGATAGGACAAACCAATGAGTGCAAGAAAGTTTGGACAACCAAAGGGAAGTACAGGAAAGTCTTTTTTTTTTCCTGTTACTGACAACTTACCTGACACTATCTCAATTGGCCTAATGTGGTAAAACTCTGGTACTTAGTGCAAATACTCCTTCACACTGTTTTTTGCCTGCTCTATTTCACCCAGGCCTGTGTGGCATATTTGTTCATAAACATTTATCTGCTGTTTCCTCACCTTGCTGCGGAGGGCTACTGCAGTCTCCTGTATCTCCCTAGACGGTCTGTCAGATGTTTGGTAAGGCAGAAAGGAGATGAATCCCAGAAACTTGGCCAGGAGACGAGCCAGGAGCAGAACTGAGGAGAACCGCTGCTTCTCATCCTGATGGGGACGGACAGAAGGGGGAAATAAAAAGAGACAGAGAGACGTAAGTATGAATCCGCCATGTCAGTCATTTTTACAGACTGCGACCAGTAAAAGTTCTGGCCCGTTTATGTCTTGTAAAATGCTCAGTAAAAATAACCTCTTATAAAACAAGTCTCATCCAAATCCCTGAGATTGCTGTTAGCCCTATTGCTGCCATAGCCAAAGTTTTTTTTAGACTTTATCATTTTACTATTACAAACAACAACAGAGATGCCAAGATCAGACCCAAAGTCTCAACTCCACTCTGGTAGCCATGCTGTATTGTTATTGTTATTGTTTGAGCACGTTAACGATAATTGAGGAAGTTACGTATGACGCATGGTACATTTTTGGTGTGATGACAATGTGTAATTGGAGTAGACACTCCCATCTCTGTAATTTTGGAGACTGATTACAGAGATCTCTTATCCTGTGCAAATTGGCCATTACTATTTCAGATGTCCTGCGTTAACATTTACTTTACGCACATTGTCCTGAAAACCAATCCTGTCAAAACAGGGCTACAGAGAGAAAAGGAGAGACAGAAAGGGATGTCACCAAATATAATAAATGAACTCAAAAATTCAGAATAAAAGCAGCAGGGCATGGTGACCCTCATATTCAACACAGCACTTCCCTATGGAGAGAAAAACATCACATCACATCACATCACAAGTACCATGAATTTTAATGGAATAAAATGTGTATGTGTGTGTCTGTGTGTGTGTGTGTGTGAGAGATAATAATGTGTCTCTTTAGTAATCTGGAGGGAAATTCTTTTTGCTTTCCCCCTCCAGGGAGGTCAGAGGTCGGGGTCAGCTACAGAGCAGCGCCCATAGAGCCGGTAGCGATTTGAATAATGTCTGCTTCTCTGACTAACTCGTATACCTGCTGCTCCATGTCCCCGTCCCCGTCTCCCTCCTCCTCTCCCTCCCCGGTGGAAGCAGCGGGGCCCAGGATGGACACCTCATCCAGCTGGAGGAGCTGCTGACACAGGCTGTCCTTCAGGTGCTGGTTCAGCTGGCAGCTGGGACACAGTGTGTGGGACATTTTAGGTCACAGAAGGACAACAGATATAAACACCTCTAACTTAGAAGGGCAAGGCCTACAAGCCCAGTGACGCAGCTTTTGACATACACACTGTATTGTCCTGTATATACATGTAAAATAAGAATTCAATCTGATCTTCAAGTATGATCATTAATTTGTTTCTTTAATTGTAAACCACCAACACCACCATGTGGCAGTATTGTGTTCATTTATTTTGTTGTTTGTTTGCTGTAATTTATTTTATTCTATTTTAATCCTACTCCCCTGCACCATAACAAGCTTTTTAGCTTTTTGCCAGGTTGTCATTGAAAATTTGATTTGAAAAGGAGATATCCACCAATTGAAAAAATTGACGCACATAAAATTATTGCTTATGTGAAAAGTGCTCATTAAGTTACTATGCAATTTATCAGTCAAGTTAAGACAGTTGCTTTTGCTGAAAGAATTATGTGCAATTTTGAAATACTGAAAGCTGAATTTCGGGTTGCAATTTGTTTCCAAAATTGATACAAAGTGTTTTGGAATGAAACCCTCCATGAAACCCTTGATTTGATCCTAACTGGCCTGCCAAGTTAAGCAGATCTAAAGTAAATTCAGCATTTGAATGCCCTGTGGAAACTGTTTTTTTTAATGACATGAGTGTAATTCGTGCTATTTGCTTGGAGACATCATCTCACCAGCTGGCAGTCTGCAGGAAGTCCCTGAAGAACTCCTGGTGTCCAGGGAAGGACGGGGGAGGGCAGGGGCCGACGATGCCGTGGGGCTGAATGAGACGCTCCTCTAGGCGCTTCAGACGGCCCAGGCTGTCTGCTCCCAGCATGCCTAGCAGGTCAGCGTCAGGGGTGTCCCCGGGAGAGCTGTTCACACGGGGGCCTTTACACATCTGGAGAAAGAAAACAACGTTGTAATGGATTTGGGTTCCTTACTATGCCAGCTATGTGAGCATGTGCAATGTGCTAGTTTTCTTGGGGCATGTTTATTCTTTGAGTTTCATCCTACACCTATTGTGCGAGTGTGTGTGATCTGCCACTATCTACCTGAACAAGCTGCTTCAGGAACAGACGGGCAAAATGGGAGTGGTTTCCGGCAGAGGTCAGCTGACTCACCATTCCTCTAAAAAGGAGAGAGCACAGAGAGAGCATAAAGCAAAGCTAAATCTCATAAAAAGATAGACAGACAGACAGACAGATAGATAGATCTAGTGTGCGAAAAGTGTGTGTAAGAAAAATGAGAAAAGTAACAAATCTAACTTGAGATTAAAGCAGAGTTTGTCATTTCCAATTATTTCCCAGCTCTAAATCACACATTGTCCATGAAAAACAAAAAATGTTATTCAAATGAGCCACTGGACTGACCTGATCCTGCTCCCTAGAGCAGCCTCAAAGTTCCATCCTGGTTGTTTGTGAAAGTCCTCCCACTCTCGCAGCGCCTCATAAAAAATATCCCTGAGAACAAAAGGACAAAAATGTCATTGACGTGCACAGGTGTAATTGATGATCAGCAGCCCTTTTCATTCGGTACTTTGACTCTTGTCTTGAACCATGAACCCTCCTGTGTGATCACAAAGTCTAGTACACGCTGTTTTATCCAATCTGTCATTTGAAAAGGATCCAATTCAAATGGCATGGTGGGGGTACTCGCCTACTTGCTATATCACACTGTTTCAACTATGTCACACAGGCGGTGTGCATTTTGGAAACATGGCAAGAGGGTAGCTTTAAAAAAAAAAAAAAAAAGGGGTTGTGTTATACCTTTGTTTTTTAAAAGTGTGGAAGGCTTTGTCACTGCTGAAGTTGGACCGGTTGTCAGTAGCAGGCTGGAACGGGACTGAGTGGATGAAAGTGGAACCTGAAGGAGAGAGCTGGAAAGCAAAAGACAGAATACAAAACCTTTCAGCTAAACAAACAGTGTAAAGTTGTAGAGTTTTAAATCCAACATCATATTTGAAGTATCGGGACCAGTATTGCAATATTTTGAACAATAGCCAGGCCAACATAAGTATTAGCTATATAATACTGTTTGTTACCTTGGCTGTGCTGGTGTCCTGGGCCTGAGTCAGGCGGTCCTGGAGAGCTGGGGAGAAAGACGCCACCCTTTCGTTCTCTGCCAGCAGACGCAAGGTACACTTGTCCAAATGAGCTACCAACCTGACACACGACAAGACACGGTTATGAATATCTCAGATACAGTCAGACCAGAGGAGCAGCAGAGTCACTTGATTTAGGGGAGATTTGGGAGATTATTTATTTGTGTGAGTAGATATGAGAGGCAAAACCATAACACAGAAAATAAGAGACTCACTGAAACTGATTCTCCAGCACCCTCACTGCAAAATATACACAGTTGTGTACTTGTCTGAGATAACCTCTCTCCAAAACATCTGAAAAAGTGAAACAGAACAGGGTCCGTTTTCATCAACATTCATTCAATTCAAATAGAAGATGAAAATGGTAACATTTGTCTTGAAAATCCTGTTATTATATGACTATTCTTGATATAAACAAATAACTTGATAGGCCTTTGAACGAGATATTAACCTGGTTTCACCACACACACACTTTCTTCATCTTCCTCGGAGGTGGGAGGGGACCGAGAAGTTAGCAACTGCATCACAAAGAAAAGCTCCAGGAAAATGTTTGGCACCAGGTTTTCTGTGAGACGTGAAAAAAAAAAGAAAAGAAAAAGTTCATTGCCTTCTTCATCTTTAGAGGGACTTAGGCTGGCAGAAATCTGTGTCATCTTTTAAATAATTTCTTAAAATATGTTTTTATACACAGACGCTTATGTGATTTTTTTTACCCATTTTATTTCCATTGTATTTACTGTTTCTTTCTAATCATGTTTTTATGTCTGACCATTTTGTCTTATTGGCTTTTATTCATTACTTTCTTATTGTGTGTAAATAACTTTGTAATTGCCTTGTGAAGTGCTGTACAGGTTAAAGTTTATTGTTCCATTTACACTTAATCTTCCAGGTTCTTGAATGCAATGGGCAACTGTCACCAGGGTTTTTACCAGTCCCTAGCAGTTTAACTCCCCCTTGTGGTCATTTACCAGAAATGCAGGCGCAGTACAGCTCTGCCAGGAGATCCAGTTCCGAGGCAAAGGTGACTTTGGCGGCTTCAGGACAGGCTGCCTGCATGTCTGGTGTAACTTTAGACCCCATCCTAAGACCTGATTTGGTTGGGGTGCAAGGCTCCAGAGAGGACGGCAGAGGAGAGCAGACCTGCTGGGCACGCTTAGTCCTGAAAACAAGGAACTCATGATTATGAAACAGTAGAGATACTGTTGAGCAACTGACACAAGAGAGTAGAGGCTGTTATTAGTAATTAAAGAGAGAAAACAATGAAACCAGACACTGGAAGAAATATACAGAAACTTATACATATATTATAGCCCATGTACTGTACTACTGTCCAAGTCTAGCTTACATTTCCCCCAATCATTCATCTGCCACATGTAATTAGATTTTTTATTTTTCGTCATTTTTAAAATACAATCTTTACGGTGTCAAGCCTAGATTCAAATTAACTGCTGTCTCAGCTAACAAAGATGCCCAAAATGTTTTGTCTACATCCTATGTTTACACTGCGACACAACAAGCGCCCTCCGGTCTTGCTAATCCAATTAAAGAGCTTGAAATATTCTCTGGTCCAATGAGAGGTCTCTGACTGTGCACCAATATGAAAACACTCAATTCGGTCACACTAAGGCACAATGAAATAAGATAAAACAGGGAAGCTTTGACAAAACCAAGTTAAGGCTTCATGTTTACTGTGATGGATTATCTAGCTCAGCAATTTAAGTCTGTGGAAGTTGTTGCAGACAGTAGAAGACTGGTAGAATTTAGGTCACAGGTATAAGTGCATGTACGTGTGTAAAAGTAGATTGGTTCATGCCCACTTACTTCTCCCTCTTCAGCAGCTCCCTCTCTTCCTGCAGGCTTAGAGGACTGGCCGCTGTCAGAGACGCCCCTGGGGCCTCTGCTGCCGATGGGGGACTGGAGGGCTTGCTGAAGGGGGTGGAGGTGAAGCAGGTCTTTGGTTTGGAGTGCGGCCGCTCTGCGCTGACCGGTGTCGGGTTTATTCTTCTGGACGGTTTGGTCATTCTGAAGGATAATGGAAAAGAGTTAAACAAACGTGAAAAAAGATGATCAAATCAATGCTGAATTCTGACTGAGAGAAACCTGGAGAAACCCACCTAACTATATATTCAGAACCACAATGTCATGCTACTGTCTGTAGGGAAATTTAAGGTACTATTGGTGCTGCTGCAATACACGGGTCATGAAGCAACGCTAGTATGTGGCTGCTGATGAGCAACATCCTCGCAGCTTCCTTGCGAATAAAAGCAGAAATGGGGCAACTATCGTCTAAAACTGTCTACCTGTCTCTGGTCGTACAAAATAAATGAAGTTTTGACAACTACCTCAAGATGCTTGCAGTTGAATGCAAATAAAGAAGTAACACATGGATGGCAAAACATTGCATTAGGCGTCCATAAAAATAAATTCTAAATGCAACAGTGAGAGTTGTGTGGACTCACGCAGGGGAAATGGGTGATGACCCAACAGGAGGGAAGTCCTCCAGGTTGTTGAAGTTGAGCTGAGCCGCAGTTGGAGGTGAAACCTGCTCGCTCATCTTACTGTACCCTCCACCTCCTCCTGCTCCTCTACCCGATCTCCTCCCCCCACCCTCCCACCGCCCAGTCTCCTCGTTATGGGGTCCTCCGCGCCCTCCTCCGTGTCTTCCTTGTCCCCCCACCCCCATGCTGCCGCCGCTGCTGCCGCCACTCCTCCTACGGCCCTTCTGTGATTGCAGGCTGGGGCTGTGCTGGAGTTCAGGAGGGGAAACCATGTAGTCCCCCAAACTGATCCTCTGGGCAGACCGACGCTCTGAGCCTGACGGTCTGGGGACGGGGCTCCATGCTGTGGTAAAGGAAGGGCTGCTAAAGGCACTGACACCACTCAGACAGTGGGACCCGGACTGGCTAGCGGGACCCCACTCGGCTCCGGGGGACACAGAGGGGGCAGGGGAGAACAGCTGGACCCGGCTGGCGCTCCGGGAACCGGCTCCACCTCCGGCAGACCTGCAGCCCCTCCGCTCACTGAAGAAGCCCTGAGACGGCGCAGTAGGCCTGGGCCGGCTGGGGGTCTTGGCAGGCGTGGCAGGGCCGTGGGTTAGGGCTTGGCTGCTCTGCTCTCTCAGGAAGTTCAAAAGGAAAGGGACAAATTCTTGCTTCTGAACTGTCACCAGAGGCTCACTGAATGACAACCTGTCACCCTCCTGCTGGAAAGAGAGGCATGATTGTAGGATGGTTAGCTAGTAGCGTGCAGCATTAATAAAGCAATAGGAATGAAATGGCTCAGATGGTCAACGCTAGCTATTCGACCCGTGACGAGCCCAAGATAAAGAATAACAAGGTCAACAAACGTTACATACCTGAAGATATTTTTGCAGAAAATAGCCAGTTAGCTAACAGTAAACTGGCTTAAATCTGACGATTTGCATAACCCTGATCAACACAGATGATGGTAACAAGCAGGCAAGTTACCATTAATTGCTTTTACTTGGAATGCAGAAATGTTCTTGACTTGTAACAAAGCTGCCAGCGTAGCCTCTGGCGTGTAAACTCAGGCCAATTTGGGCCAAGGCTACATGGCTAAGCTCACTAGCTTGCAAGCTAAAAGTTTTGTTTACATCAATTGTGAGCAATGTCATCTCATATCCCATGCTATAAAAACGCTAGCGTATATCAAATGTTGCACCCGTGTGGCTTTTGATTATTTTACACTTACCTCGACATTTTTTAGCCAGTCCAAGGCCTTATTAATATCCACTTTATTTTGTAGAAGCGATTCCAAAAGAGCCGCCATCCTGGCCAAGTGCTGCGCGGCTGTAGCACTGGAGGGAAGGGGGTGGAGTCAACGTGTGCGCAGGCGCGTATTCCTAATGACGTATGCAAATATGTCCAACTCAGAGCCATTGAGAGAAACTAGATGAAGTCGAAACCCTATTATTTCAGTCTATTGAAGAAACCTAGAAACCCACAAATTTGATCATATAATTTATAATTAATGTGGCCTCCCAAAATGACCACCACTTAAGAATAACTGACACAAAAATATGTCAAGAGATATGATATTGTCTGCATGCTGAATGAGTATTTTATTTATAACCAGTTTATAAAAATAAAATACAAAATAATTTTAAACCAACAGAAAAAAAACACTGTACAAGGCATTGATATGATACAAATGATAGAATAAACATAAATAATTACAGTTATGTACAATGCAAAACTTCCACTTGTTACATTCTTTCCTTGAGACTGTACAGTTACATTTCAAAACCATGACATACATTACAACACAAAAATATCAACCATCCAAAAAAAAAAAAAAGAAAACATCCAAATATTGAAGTCATACTGATGGATGGGCAAATTAGCAAATGTGACAATAAATAATTTCTGTCAAGTATTTATAATTTATAAACAAGTAATCCAATGTTATGACATGAGAAGAGTGCCAGTGCACACCAAAGCTTTCATTAGTTTCCACCTCCACTAACGGTTCAAAATAAGTTGGTTTGTTCAGTTGGCCTATAGGTATCTGTATACTACAGATACAGGCAAGCTACTATATATATATATATATATATGATGACACCTTGCTATCAGCAGGCCTCTCAGAAAAGTGACAAAAAAAACTCATCTGGAAGGTAACACTAGTACTACAACTACACACCACTTTGTGCAATAATAAAAAAAAAGAAACAGAAGATGAAATCTGATTATCTTTTCTTACAACCAGCAGCACAGTTTAGTGTCTGTTCCTTCCTTTCACTGGAGCTTGTCAGCAAATAAGTTATGGTTTACAATGATGATTTTGTTTAAATAATTACCTTGAACAGTTAACAGGTATATATTAAAAGTCTGCACAACAGCGTTCTGAAGTCTGAAAGCTTGAAATACCTTGAAATTTGTACGCCTGAAATAGAGAGTTCAAAGAGGAGGATTCAGAGACTGGGTGCTGGCGACATATGGAAATCTGCAAGCGCCTGTATGAAAGCATACAATTATCATACCACCAACGATCGCACCTCGAATACTGCACTCCCAACTTCTCACTTTCCACCACATCATCAGTAAATATTTCACACAGTCTCACAGAAAAACGGGGAGCACTCCAATATAACCACAGATCTGCAGGAGCAAATCCGAAAGCTTCACAGCAAAATCCTGCACTGATTTCAGCGGTAGTGCTGACCACGCTGACCAGGCATATGGTGGCACACGCCATTCACGGACAGAGACAGTTGACAGAAGGCTTGGCTGGCCTAACAGTGGAATGATCTCCAACACAGACAAGGCTCAGTCATCCCTCGCTATGCACAGAGGGGGAGAGAGGAGACATTAAGGCAGCTGACTGACTGAACGCTGTCTGCCTTCAGGATGAGTCATCATAGCTGCTCTAAGAGACTAGCGCAGGTACCTGCAAGATCTGCGTGAGTCAAACAAAACGGCACATTTGACGTCTACAAAGCAATGCGCCCGTTTAAACCCTAAGCACTCCATACACTCCAATGTTTATCATATCACAATTCAAACCACAATTGCAAAATTTATCAAAATATTGGCAATGTGATTTTTTTTTGTCCATATGTGCAGCCATACCATATTGTGGCTTTCATTGCCATCAATTTTTCAACCCATGTGCCGTCTCCTACAATACAAGTGCTTAAAACAGAGCAAAGTCTATTCTTCTCTTTCTCATGGAATAACTGTTTTGTGCATCATGTATGCTCGGTGGAATTCAGCCAGTTGCACTGATGAAAAATACAGTCCATCATATTTAAGCTACACAGTCATCCCAAGTCAATGTATGTAGCAGTCGGTAGCGCAGAAAACTAGTGTTATAGATCAGATGGGAAGAGGAAAGTAAAAGAACATTGTGAGGGAAAGAAGGGGTGTCAAGAGAAAATATACAAGTTTATAGAAATTAAACTGCTCACCCAACAGGAAAAGAAATCCCTTTCGGGTTATAATCTTCACAAGATAGATGGAGTGTGATGGGAACTGGTATGCTGCTTTTACTCAATAGTTTGTTCTGATTTTTTTTCCTCTCTTTTCTCTGTAGAGCATGCAAAGAGTAGCGTCGGAAGCCGGAGTTATTTTACAGTATCTTACAAGCAGAGGAGTGGGAAGAGGTTGTGGAGGAGGGTTGGAGTGAGGAATGTGGAAATAAATTAAACAGTGGTTCTCAAACAATACAATGATTCCTTTGCCTTGTGCACAAACATACTGTATGTCGTTATATAAAAGACATTCTCTGGCGCAAGAGGAACGGATAAAAAAATGTTTTTCTGGCCTACAGAGGCATGGAACATCATTTTGGTGTGAGAAATACATATGGCATACACATATGACATTTGACAAAATGTTTTCTTGAGGTCTGGAATTCACATTTGTTCAAAGTTTTATCTGAGAGTCAGACGCTGACCTGGTATCAAGGTCATACAGGACCGTTAAAACTGGTTTTACTTAAAATATTTCCTTTTGTCATCACAAATAATAGCTACTCTGACTTCAAGTAAATTGCTGCTCAAATTGTGTTTGATTTACAAACATTCTTGTTGCTTCCTTTTCTACTTCCAAGAATACTGTTACATCCAGGTGAAAAGGGTTCTCTAAACCGCTGGCACAAATTAACGCAAGTCTGCTTTTGGCTCCCTTTGTTATAATCACAAACACACCAAAGTGAATCCCCAAGCTGCCCAAAGTGCCAAGGCACACGCTGAGACAAACATCTGTGTCCAAACATTACTGATTAATTAGTGAATTAGAATACATGTACCTTGTTTAGGCTTATTACTACCACCACCACTACTACTACTACTGGAAGGACAGGATTGAGAAACATGTTACATCAATGCAATCATTTCTAAGCAACTTTCACTTAAAGGAATTCTGACCTGTAATTCATTCATTCATTCAGTGTGACATTTAGATTCCTCCTTAGCAACACAGTAGGCACAAGTAGGTGTGTGTCCTCACACACTTTACATGATTGTATAAAGGATCACTTTGGAGTAATCCGCTCTGTTAAACATTTAAAACTAATGTAAGGGACACAGGTACCATACATCCACTATCATAGAGAGGGTAGGAGTCATAAGCATTGCTAAGCGTTAAAATAAATAATATTTTAATAAATACTACTGTACACTTATTCTGGCTTTATGCATTCGCATATAGTATAAAGTAAAAATTATACCCTGCCTGCAATCTCCAAATAAATGCAGAGGAGATAACCGAGTCAACCCCAGGTCAATATTTAATTAAGTAGTGATCAGCTATACTGATATTCCATCAGTATAATCCAAGTGCATTAATAATGGGGCTAAATGAGTTACTATATATTGTGGTGCAGGATGTATCAAATACTAACAAACAGGGAGCTGTTTATATGCCCACTGGCCCAACTATTGATTTATATACTACAATACTTCCTGTATTAGGAAATCACTGTTTAGTTTCACAGCTACACTAGTTTGCTCTACAACATGGTAAACTATACAAATTGAGTACCCTGAAATGTCATCATCCCCCGTCTGATTAGGTACCATAAAACTGGGCACATAAATGAGTGAAAAAAACCTGTGTGCAAATGGAAGGACTGAAGAGAACAGTGTGAGGCGGGGAGACACGGTGAAGTTCAGATTGACAGGGAAAAAGGGAGACAAGAATTCTCTTGTCCAACGACACTCGGGCGGGACGACGCAGGCCTTCGTCCTGACTGCGCTCTTCCCCATCCTGATTGTAGCCTTCCCCTCCTCTGCGGCGGCAGAGCATCCCGGTGGGCGACTATCTGCTCAGCTTGCTGGAGCACTTGCCCTCTCGGCTGCAGCCTTTCCCCCTGGACAGGTGGAAGGGGCCTGTGCGGGCCTGGCGGCTGCAGCAAGTCTCCTGGTGGTGGGGGTAGGAGCGGCGGGGAGGCG